>NC_042616.1:206240843-206495422 GCF_901001135.1 Rhinatrema bivittatum | reverse complement strand
TGAGTGGTAAAACTTGCCTTTAATGGGTTGCAGGAAAAAAAAAAAACCCCAACACAACAGCAAAGAATGAAAACGCATTTAAGGAAAAGAAGACAGGAAGGCCCAGATATACACATTCCTAATTCAACGAGAAATAGCCAGTCAGACTGAAGCCTTTTTCAAAATGATTTCTCCTGCCATTTTAGCAGAAACATAACAGAGCATATAACCCTAAGATTGCACTAAAATCGTGCTGCACGGGGTATAAATTAAAAGGTAATCCTGCTTCTTGTTAAAATAAATTCCAGATAGAATTTTAGAATTAATTTCCATTGGATTCTTCAGGTAAAAAACAGAATATGTAATTATCTACTCATTTGAAAACAAATGATATACCCCTCAACTTGGTACTGGTGAGGGCTACATGTGATTTTAAGGTTAATTTTCAGTGTTAGCCATCAAGAATGGGGTTATCAAGCTGATACTGATTCTGAGCAAGCGTTTTCTTTCCTAGAACTTCAGATGACATTTTGAGTTTGAACATATGAGCTTGTTTCATTTTTTTCACATTAGATTATTCTGTCTTGTGTAGATGCTGTCGTTGACCGCAATGTGCCGTTCATTTTACTACTTGAAAACCTGTAAAATACAACAGTTGGTCTGTTTCAACCAAATTAAAAAAATAATTCATGTAGAAATATATTTTCTGGACAATTAGGCTGTGTGGGCAAATGTCTGCGAAAATAGAGCTCCACTTTGCATCTGCTCCTGTGTCTAGACTGCTACAATTACTGGTCCCTGCAACAGCAGCAAAATAAAGCCCAGCTTCTAGGTTGCAGCGTCTAAAATGGCACATTTTCTTCCCCCTGCTTTCTTTATTATGCAAATGGCTGGTAAAAAAAAAAATAATTTAATGCAGGGATATGGGTTTTTATCCCCCAATTTTATGTGCAAATAGAGAACAGCCATTTAAGAATCTAATTCATACACTTAAAACATCAGATGTAATCCAATAATATATTGGAGCATTAAATTCATGTAGAAAATAGGCAGAAAAAAAAAAAAGAAAGAGCAAGGTGGGTAAGGTGATTAGGGGCTTATTTATGTACTTGATTGGGATTTTAAGAAATGTGTGTGTGTATGATATAAGATTTCAGGTACAAATTCAGGAAAATAGATTGATGGGTTTTGGTCCATTTTTGCACTCCAGATTTCACGCTGGAATACAATATCAGATAACCTATGACATGCAAAGAGTTTCCATTTCTGAACTTCCAAAATGCTTTTACAGATTTAATCGTGAGATCCTGCATGAGTATCCATTCTCTTTTATTAGTCCAAGTGATACATATAATATATATAGCAAATCTCATGACCGACCCCGAATCCCACACTGCATACATGCCAAATGCCAACTCTAGATAAATATACAGCCTAGCTCTTAGCACTGTTTTGTGGCATTTACAGGAAGATGGGAGAAAACATCTGGTTTGTTGGCTTGAGGGTATCGTGAGGTGTCAAAGGAACAGCATGAATAGGCCTGTAAGGATACAAATAAAGAAATATTAATACTTGGATGCAATTTATTATACTATACAATGTATATAATGAAGGAACATTGCATTGCAGTCATGGCCTCTTAATGTAAAAGCAATGTAGAATTCTGGAAGCAATAATAGGTGAATTTTCAGAATGTTCTGTGCATAACAATTAGCAAATACGCACACAGGTAGGGTTTACTCGTGTATTCCGTATTTTATAAAAAGTCCAAAATACAAACATATTTTTACTTTTGCACATACATGCACACCCACAAAAAAGGGGTGGTCTAGAGGCATTCCTGGATGGAACAGTTACACGCTTACGTTGCTATTTTATAATACACTTATGTGCATTTATTTATGAATTTGTTTTATAATTTGTTTTATAATTTGTTTTATAATTTGTTTTATAATCCCCCCTCCATAAAATCCACCAGACTCATCTCCACCCACTAATAGGGCCCTCTCCCTCGCAGGCCCTTCCCTGTGGAACTCCATGCCCCTTGACCTACGCACAGAAACCTACACACCAACCTTCAAAAAGAAACTCAAAACCTGGCTCTTCCTCCAAGCTTACCCCCAATCATCATCATTTTCCTACTAACACCCTAACCCAAACACCATCCCTCGCCAACACCCCTCCCCAGGACCTACACCCTACACCCACCCCCCCCTAAGGAACTACAAACCTAAAAATTGCCACTCAGCACAACGTTTTACACTTTCCCACCTCTACCATTGTCATTCTGCGCTTACACAATTTGTATATAACCTGGTACACACTAATTGTTCCTTTTTACCCCTGTATGTAACCTGTGTACACATCAATTGTTCCTTGTACCCCTGTACATAACTTCTCCTTATGTATCCACCCACCATTCCCCCCCCTTATCCTTTGTCTTGTTACCCCCACCCCTCCCCCTCCTTATTACTTATTTATTGTATATACCTTTTAATTATTTACATGTTACTCGTTTATGTTACACAATGTTCCATGTAAAGGCTTCGCCTATATATCCTTGGTTGTAAGTTATCTGTAAACCGGCACGATGTGCAAACGGTTGCCGGTATATAAAACAAAATAAATAAATAAATAAATAAATAATTGCTTATATGCTGCCTATTCCATCCATAGTAACGGTTTGAAGTTAAAAAATACATAATATAAACAAACTCAAGATGAAACAAAACATTCAACATCTTCTGAGCATAAGTCATGCAGGGGTCACTCTGTGCTATTACCTGTTAGGGAATGTCAGTTTAGTGGACCCTTGGGCCGACCTGCAGGAGACTGGGAAAGGGATTCAAGAGTCCTTAGTATACCACAGGCCGGGAGGCAGATGTTCAGGCTGGACATAGAGGTGCTCTTCACCATGGAAGCTGGTACTCTCCCGGGTGGAGACCGTAGGGGCCCAACCGCTGGGACTTAGGTGGTTTCACCCTTGGAAGCTGAAGCCCCCCCCGGGAGGAGCCCGTAGGGGCCCGGCTGCTGGGAGTTAGGCGGTGGTGGGTCAGGACTGGGGACTGGATCCAGACTAGAACAGTAGGTCGGTACTGTAACAGGGCTCGGGTTCTGGAACCAGGCAGGAACTGTAGCAAGACTCGGGTACTGGAACCAGGCAGAAGCTGTAGCAAGACTCGGGTACTGGAACCAGGCAGGAGCTAAAGCAAGCAAGCAGGAACCAAGCAGGTACTGTAGCCGGCAAGCAGGAACCAAGCAGGTACTGTGGCAGGCAAGCAGGAACCAAGCAGGTAGTGGAGCAGGCAAGCAGGAACGGAGCGACTAGCAAAGCAAGATGCTCCGGGGCACAGCGCAACAGGGATCCGGTAGGTAAGCCCGTTGCAAGGCAAAGACTGGGTGGCCACGGCCGGCTTATCAAGGCCGTGGCGTCTTACGTCAGGAATTGGGTGGAGTCACCACTGGCGGGAAACGTCCTAGAATAGCGCCCAAGTGGCGCGTGTGCACGCCTAGAGACAGGGCATCCATGGAAGGCTTCCCGGCGGCACGGCCCTTGTCGGGATGCCACCGAACAGGACAGGAACTAGGCCAGTGAAAGCGGGAACAAGTCCAGAAACATGGAGGTAAGGGACTGGTTGCGGCGCTCACGGCCAGAACCGCAACACTACCTCCCCTCTTACGCCCCCTCTTAGCCGGTCCGGGTTTACTCGGGTGGTCCAGATGGAACTGCCATAATAAGTCCTTGTCAAGGATGTTACGGGCTGGTTCCCAAGAATTATCCTCAGGTCCACAACCCTCCCAGGCAAGCAGGTACTCCCATCGGCGTTGGTGAAACCGGACATCCAAGACCTCACGTACTTGATACGGAACCTCGTCCGGGTACTGAAGGGTCCAAAGGTTTCAGGAGCCCGGGAGTGGTACCTGGATAAAACAAGAGGCTTCAGCAATGACACATGGAACACGTTGTGTATGTACATGGAGGAGGGTAGGCGTAGTCGGTACGAGACTGCTCCCACTTGTTCGGCGACTCGAAAGGCCCACAGAATCTTGGAGCTAGTCTTCGAGACGGAATACGTAGCTGAAGATTTTGGTACTTAGCCAGACACGGTCTCCTGGGAGGAAGATAGGTGCTGGCTGACGATGCCTAGCCACCCATTTCTTGGTGGACTGGGTGGCTTTATGGATCTTTCCCTGGATAGACGTCCACAAGGAAAGAAGTTGACAGGCTGAAAGTTGCACTGCCGGGAGTGCACTAGGTTCAGGTGAAGGCAAGAGCAGTCGAAGTTGCTTACCATAGATGACCAGGAAAGGCGAACTTCCAGTAGCAGCATGTGTGTGATTATTGTACAAAAATTCTGCCCATGGGAGTAGCTTGGCCCAATTATCTTGACGTTCGTTCACGAACGAATGGAGAAAAGTCTTCAGGGTTCGGTTAGTTCGTTCCGTTTGCCCATTACTTTGAGGATGGAATGCAGTCGAAAGACTAAGTTGCACATTGAAGCGTTTGCAAAGTGCCTTCCAATAACGAGCAGTAAACTGTGGTGCTCGGTTGGAGACTATATCCTGTGGGAGACCGTGAAGTCTGAAGATATGCTGGGCGAAAGGTTAGCTAGGTCAGGAGCAGAAGGCAACTTTGGCAGGGGGACAAAGTGCGCCATCTTGGAGAATCAGTCTACGGTTACCCAAATGACCGAATTACCTGCTGAGATGGGAAGATCCACGATGAAGTCGGTGGAGATGTGTGTCCAAGACTCCACCGGGATGGACAATGGTTGCAACAGGCCTCTGGGCTTCCCGATGAGTGGCTTCTGCACAGCGCAAGTCAGGCACGAGCTCACAAAATCTTGGATGTCCTGTCTCACCATCGGCCACCAGTAGAACCTGTTCAACAAATCTAAGGTCCCTTTGCAGCCAGCGTGGCTCCCCCCATGAGGGAGTCATGGGCCCAAATGAGAACTGCTCTCCGGGAGCGACGTGGAACGATGGTCTTCCCTTGGGAGGACACCAAGGTTGCTGCTAGACTGACTTTCTCAGGATCCAAAATAAACTGAGACATGTCAGGGGTCTCTTCAACCACAGAAGAGTGCGAGAGCGCATCGGCATGAGCATTCTTCGAGCCGGGTTGATAGCGTAAGGTAAAATCGAACCGGTCAAAAACAGCGACCACCGGGCTTGTCTTGGGTTCAGGCATTGGGCTTGCTTCAAGAATACTAGGTTTTTTGTGATCAGTGTAAATCGTAACCGGATGGTTGGCTCCTTCCAACCACTGTCTCCATTCCTCCAGGGCAAGTTTCACGGCTAGCAGCTCTTTATCTCCAACACAGTAGTTGCTCTCTGCCGGAGAGAATTTTCTTCGAGAAATATGAACAGGGTAGCAATTGTCCAGAATCTGAGTACTGGCTCAGCACGGCCCCCATGGCCACATTGGAGGCATCCACTTCCACCACAAAGGGCCGGCTGGTATCGGGATGGTGAAGGCAGGTGTCTAACAAGAAGGCTTCCTTAAGGGCCTCGAAGGCTTGGCAGGTGGGAACAGGCCAGTCCACCGCGTTGGCCCCCTTTCGGGTGAGGGCAGTCAGCGGGGCCACAATACGAGAGAATTTAGGAATAAGTGACGGTATAAATTGGAAAAACCGAGGAAGCATTGCAACGCTTTAAGGCCCTTAGGGCGGGGCCAGTTCTTAATTGCCACCACTTTCTCAGGATCTATTCGAAAGCCGATTGTGGAGACTATGTATTTATTTATTTATTTATTTTATTTAGTGATTTTTTATATACCGCGGCACGTTAAAAACATCACCTCGGTTTACAATAAACAATAACACAGCAATAAGCTTTACATTCAACAGGAAATACAGTGTACAAAATGGTTCAATTATTAACAAGAATTTAAAACAAGTACAATAAACCAATGAACGAATGCAAAGAACAGTTCAATGTTAAATAGTAAGTCGAGTGTTAACCATGTGATCAGAGACAGTAAAGTCAATTTATAGCAGCGAGGAACATCTATACGGGTCAGCAGTGGAGGATCGTAGGAGAAGGGTTATACAGGATAGATGTAGCCCAGGAACGGCAGGGACATCTTCTCAAAGCTACATTTTTCCAGTTTCACGTACAGGCCATGCTCCCTATGTATTTGGAGCACCTGACGAACATGCTGACGGTGGGAAGGCAGGTCCTGGGAGTAGATTAACCACACCGTCAATGTAAACGATTACGCAAGTATTCAAAGGATCCCGAAACACCTCACTCGCAAGGTGCTGGGACTCCGCTGGAACATTACGTAAGTCCAACCTTGTGAAAATCTTCGCTCCTTGGAGCCTATTGAGGAGCTCCGGGATTAACGAGAGTGGGTATCGGTCTCGCTTAGCGAAGAAATTTAGGCCTCCATAAATCTACGCATGGTCTCAACGAGCCGTCCTGCTCGCTAATATAGAAGGAGCCGGCCCCTGCAGGCGACTTGGACGGGCGAGACTGCGGAAGGGTCTCTGCCTGGGTATTGGAAAATATGTCCGTGAAGTCCTCATAAGGTGCAGGAGGACCCAAGGCAGAGTGCATCAACGGAAGTGCGGGCATCATAAGCACTTTCATATAATTAGCTAGGCAAAAAGGACTCCACTCGACAATCTGTAACGTATCCCACTGGATCGTGGGCGAGTGTTTCTGTAACCACGGCAAACCCTAGCACCACAGGGTGGACCAGCCTTATCCAACACTAGGAAGGCTATCTCCTCCAAATGGATCACCCCGGTGCGGACAGTACGGGGGCCATGGACATCAGGACGGGCCCTGGAAGGAGCGTCCCCTGGATAGATGTAATTCGTAACGGGACCTCCCGTCTTTTGCGTAGGGATGCAGAACTGAGAGACTAGGTCCTGCAGGATGAAATTACCTCCGGCTCCCGAATCCAGGAACGCCATCATCTCAAACGATCCTCCAGGATATTCCAGGGTAACCGGGACGGTACATTGAGGAGCAGTAGCACAGCCTAGGAGGAGCTCCTCCCGACCTCCTAGGCTTTGGCGTTTCCGCACGCTCCTGGCAGCGTGCCAAGAAGTGGCCCTTCTGGCCACAATATAAACACAACTTCAACGAACGGCGACATTGCCCTTTCTTCAGCAGAAAGCGGGGCCCATCCCAGCTGCATAGGTTCACGGTGGGAGCATCTGGACGATAAATCTTGGGAAGGATACAGGTCCTCGCTGCCCACGGGCAGGACTATGGTGAGAGGAGCGCTGCTCCTTGGCCCATTGTTGTAGTGGCGGGTCAATGCAAGCAGCCATCTCTAACAAGACGTTGAGGTTCTCCGGCAGATCTCGAGCGGCAATCTCATCCTTTATGCATCCAGACAGACCTTCCAAGAAGATGGCCTTAAGACTTACCATCCTGCCAACCCACTTCTTGGGCTAAAGTCCAAAACTCCATAGCATAATCTGCCAAGGAGCGAGCCCCCTGTCAGAGTTGCAGCAAGATAAGACGTAGCCATTACTACTCGGGCGGGCTCATCAAAAGCCTGACGAAAGTTCGAGATGAACTGTTGTAAGTTCGTTAGCGAAGGATCATTGTTTTCCCAAAGGGAGAAGCCCATATTAAGGCTTTCCCATCAAGCAGGGACAGAATGTTCGCCACTTTCACCGCATCCGAGGGGAACTGCCGAGGCAGCAGAGAGAACCGCACAAAACATTGGTTCAGAAAGCCGAGGCAGGTCCTTAAATCTCCAGCGTAGTGGGAGGGTGCCGGTAGCTGAGTCACAGAAGAGCTGTGTCCCTCGGGGACCCTGCCAGGAGGAGGCAGGGACTCCAGGCACGAGGATAGCCATTCCACCGTGGCTGCCAGTGTATCAATGCAGCTCTGGTGCTGTAGCATCTGCCAGGCCATCCCGGGCAGGTCCGAGGGAGCGGACACATCCGCCGAGTCCATGGCCTTGCAATCTGTTAGGGAATGTCAGTTTAGTGGACCCTTGGGCCGACCTGCAGGAGACTGGGAAAGGGATTCAAGAGTCTCTGGTATACCACAGGCCGGGAGGCAGATGTTCAGGCTGGACTTAGAGGTGCTCTTCACCCTGGAAGCTGGTACTCCACCGGGTGGAGCGTGTAGAAGCCCAACCGCTGGGACTTAAGGTGGTTCACCCTTGGAAGCCGAAGCCCCCCCCGGGAGGAGCCCGTAGGGGCCCGGCCGCTGGGACTAAGGTGGTATGTTGGGGTTAGAAGTTTGGCTTTCTGACTGATGGCAAGCACGTCAGAGCGCTAACTTCTGTCCCACGTCTAACTGTTTTTTTCCTTGGGCCTACGCTTAGTGCAGTGATGGCTAACCTATGACACGCGTGTCAGAGGTGACACGCCGAGCCGTTTTTTGCTGACACGCGTAGCGTTTCGGGACTATCGATTTTTTTTTTTTTTAATTGGCTGCGCCGTGCCTTTTTGTTTTTATCGGCTGCGCCAACCCTTTAAAATTAGTTTTTTAGTATCCCTCCAGCCTCCCCCCCCCCCCCAAATGCCCCGGGCGCAGGGAGGAGGCGCATGCGGCGCAGCGACAGGCAGATAGGCAGGACCGTGGTGAGGCTCACTTCACCACAGCCAAAGAAAAAGATCGTGTTGAACGCGCTGATGCTCCTCCTCCTTCCTGCCTGTTGCGGCCCCGGAAGTAAACGTTGCCGGAGCCGCGTGGGCAGGAAGGAGGTGAAGCATCAGTGCGTGCAGAAGAGGAGCATCGCTTGCGCTTATGGGCCGCCGCGAATCTCAAATCGCAGCGGCCCGAGAAGAGGAAGAAGCCCGGTAGCAGGGCCGCTGCAGAGCCCATCCTGCGGCGACCCGCGAAGAGGAGGCCCAGAGGTGAGAGAGAGGCTGAGGGTCTGTGTGTGTGTGCGCGCGCGTGTATTGAGATGAGTTGAGAGATTGTGTGTGAGGACCTGAATGTTTGTAGAGACAGCATGTGCTTGAGCAAGACAGCATGTGGGAGTCAGAGAGAGCCTGTGTGTGTGAGAGTCCAGACAGCATGTGCCAGTGAGAGACTTGTGTGTATGAATGGTTTGTATGAGAGGAGAGCATGTGACAGTGAGAGCCCTGTGTGTGTGTGTGTGAGAGAGAGAAATGCATGTGAGAATGAGAACCTGACTGTGTGTTTGAGGGAAGAAGATGGAGAGAAAAGAAACAGAAAAAAAGACAATATAAAAGGAATTGGCAAAAAAAAATAAAGGGAAGGTGGAAAAAAACAGCCTGTGACCAACCAATTAGAAAACTAAGATCAGACAGCAAAGGTTAAAAAAAAAAATATATTTTTAGTGATTGGCACATGTAATCTTTGGGAATGTGCAAGAATAGCAACATCCCCAATAGTCATGTGGCAGCAGTGACAGTGGCAGCAGAGGAATGAGAGAGGTTCCGAGGTTGCTGGCAAAAGAGAGGGGGGTCTGCCTTAGTGTTGTACATGTGTATGAATGGGACGCTGCCTGGGGGGGTGTGTGTGAGAATGAATTGGTGCCTGCCTGGAGGATGGAGCGGGAGTGGTGTGAAAATGAATGGGAGCCTGCCTGGATGTGTGTGTATGTGAGGGAGCCAGTGAGTGTGAGAGCATGAGTGTGTATGAGAAAATCCAGGGGAGTAAGAGTTTGTGTGGGGGAGGGGGAGAGAGTGTTTTAATTGAAGATTTAGCCGACGAAATTCAGCAACAAAAAAGTCACTAAGCAGGCAAGGTTAAAGAATTATTTGTTTTTTGCTATATTAATAATACAGTACATATTAAAATTATAACTTCTTGTTATTAATTAGAGCTACAAATATCACAATTATGGATTTTTCTAGAAGTGACACACCACCCGAGTTTATGCTCGGTTTTTTTTATGAATTTTGACACACTGAGCTCAAAAAGGTTGGCCATCACTGCTTAGTGTAAAGAAAATGTCATGCTCCGACCGCAGTAAGCTTTAGCAATGAACAGACTTCCTGTCACCAGCTAACAGGAAGTCAAACATATCTAGTGCAAGCTTTTGCAGCCCCAGAATAGCTCATGACCTACTTGCATTTATGTGGCTTTCACACCTAGATAGCTCAGTGCAACTGCCTCATGACCAGCTAATGACCTCCCCCCTCCTGCCTGAAGACTGACCGCTTGCACCTACTGCCCACTGTGCCTACTTAGTAAAAGGTCAGCACAAACATTTATGGTGGAAAACATTGTAGCAGGAAAATATGTGACGTATGTATCATATGCAATGCTATGAGATCATTTTACAATAAAAGAGCAGGCTTCCCAGATGCCAAGGGACGCTTCACCATGAATACTGTCTGAGGTGTCTTCATTGCCATTGCTACAGTGGTAGTGGGTCAGGACTGGGGACTGGATCCAAACTAGAACAGTAGGTCGGTACTGTAACAGGGCTCGGGTTCTGGAACCAGGCAGGAACTGTAGCAAGACTCGGGTACTGGAACCAGGCAGGAGCTGTAGCAGGACTCGGGTACTGGAAACCAGGCAGGAGTTATAGCAAGCAAGCAGGAACCAAGCAGATACTGTAGTAGGCAAGCAGGAACGGAGCGACTAGCAAAGCAGGACACTCCGGGGCACAGCGCAACAGGGATCCGGTAGGTAAGCCCGTTGCAAGGCAAAGACTGGATGGCCGCGCCTGGCTTATCAAGGCCGCGGCGTCTGATGTCAGGAATTGGGCGGAGTCACCACTGGCAGGAAACGGCCTAGAAAAGCGCCCAAGTTGCATGCGTGCGCGCGCCTAGAGACAGGGCATCTATGGAAGGCTTCCCGGCGGCGCGGCCCTCATCGGGACGCCACCAAACAGGACAGGAAATAGGCCAGTGAAAGCGGGAACAAGTCCAGAAACACAGAGGTAAGGGTCTGGTCGCGGCCCTCGCTGCCAGAACTGCAACAATTACCAATTCTTTGGTTGCAGGTGATGATACCTCTAAAAGCCTGCCAGAGTAGCCAAGTTTTTAGTTCTTTTTTTAAACTTTTTTTTTTTTTGTCAGGTGCTAAACCTTAATTTTGGCATGGGGTTCCACTGACTGGGTCCTGCCACTGAAATGGCCTTCTCTCTCACCTCCCCCAAATTTGCTTGCTGAATTGAAGGAGCATCAACGAATCCTTCATTAGCTGAATGTAAATTAGGATGTGGGGTGTAGGCATGTAATCTTGTACCTAGCCAGAGAATTGACATTATGAATAATGTTATGTATTCATGTAAGGACCTTATATTGCATTCTATATTTCTTAGGCAGCCAATGGAATTCAACCAGGTCGGGGGAGGGTTATATGATCATATTTCTGCTTTCCTACAAGAATGGGCAGCTGCTGAGTCCTCTGCTCAGGCGCCGCCAGTAATGGACACTTCATGGTGATGAGGCTGCCGCGACCCCCCCCCCCCCTTTCCCCCCTTCCGACTTGGCTACCCGAGAGGGTGGCAATATTTCCTGACTGCCTGCATCTTTCCTCCCCCCTCCAAGAGCGTGACTCACCCATGGCAGGTTTTTTTCCCCTTTCGGGGGGGGGGGGGGCGGAATTCACCCAGCTCTCTGGTAAGCTTCATGCGGGTCATCGACGTGGCCACACGGCCCTCTTCTGGGTTGGTTATGGCGGGCCACGTGGCAGATAGTGATATCATGGGTGGCTGGCCCGGCGCAGCTACCCAGGAGAGGGGAGGAGACACTTGGGCCAGTATGTCGTCTCTGGGGAGGCTGGCCCGGTGGGGCATCTTATTGCCCAGCCACCTGAGGGGATGTGGGGAAGTTCCAATCACCTTTTAAAAATGGCAAGGAGGCCATTGCTTTCCCCTTGTGGATTGGCATCCTCCTTTTGTCAATGGGAGCAATTTCCCGCTGCCTTCTCTATGCCATTAAAAGGTTCTGAGTTAGATATTCGATGTTAGGAATAGTGATATTATTTTTATGTAAAGATCATATAATTGTTGCTTCGGGTGTCTGAGTCTTGGAGTGAGAGAGATGAAAAGGGGTGAATCCTTGCAGCTCAGGGTGGAGACATGTCATCTTCCAAACTTCGGCTATAGCTCAGTTTAAGCCTTACGATGCATAGTGGACCCTGGCAACAGGGCCACAGGAGTGATCCTCAGGGTGCGTGGTTGACAGCCCTGGTGATCATCTCCTGGATGTAGGGCTGGTGCAGGATCCCAGCAAAGAAGAGAGAGGAGATAAGTTAGGAGGTCCAGCACCTAGCACAGTGTATATTGTGATTGTTATAATAAAGCTTTTGGCCATATATATTTCCAAATCAATCAACTGACTCTTGTTTATTGTGTCCCATACAGAGATGGGGGGCCCCATGACCTGTGCTCAGGTGGGGGAAAGCGAGGGGGGGTGGGGGGTTAGCTGGCTGGTGACCCTGTTGCTCTTGCAGCATATTTCTGTAATAGCTGAAGAGATCTGATTGAATTGATGGCACACTTAAGAGTAAAGAATTGCAATAATCTAATTCTGCAAAAATCATGGATTGTAGTACCAGTCGAAAGTCATCTTTTTCGAGGAATGGTTTCAATCTCCTCAGTATTCTTAGTTTATAATACCCTTGGTCATGTTACGGACATGTTCTAAGTTATAATACCCCTTGATCAAGTTACAGGCATGTTCTTTCATTGAGGGTCTTGCGTCAATCAAACATGCCAAGATCGTGTACAACAGATGAAATTACAATTTCTTGGTTATCAAAGTGAAGCTGAGGATTTCCTCTGTAAGTGTACATCTAGAAATCAAAATAATTTGGTTTTTTTTTTATATTCAAAGATAACCTATTATAGCCATTTCTAGATAGCGTTCAAATACATTTCTAATTCCTTCAAAGCTGAATCTAATGAATTTATTTTTAGAAATGAAAACTGGATATCGTCTTCATACATCCTAAATATTTTTTACACCTGCTATTTATTGTTTGTTTTGTGGTACTGACCAAGTGGGAGGTCTGGGTGAACTGTGGGAGTTCAGGCTGAGGAACCAGGGGGATCCCAATGACCTGGAGAAGGCAAAATAGTCAACTAATTGTTAAACTGGTAATTTCACTCACACGTGTTTTATACTACATCAATTTCTACATGTAAATCTTAACTTATATGAATATGTCCTATTTTATTTTCACACGTAAAATATATGCACTTATAATTTTTAAATAGGTGGATAAAGTACATGCATTCAGTGTATTGAAAATATGGTTTTCAATGCATTGCATGAATTTATGTATTGATAAACATATGCATATTTTATAAGATGGGCAACCAGGACTTTTGGCTCCTCTCTCTCGACTCTTTTCAAACACCCATCACAAAACAATATACAGACACATCTGATCGGATTGCCAAAAAGGCTGCAGCTTTATTAACACACATATCACCAGAGCCACCAAACAAACACAATCACCCTCGGCCCAGCAAGATGATCCCTCCTCAGGCCACCAAGCCTGTAAATACCAGTGACATCCCGCCGCTCACCAGGACCCCCACCACAGCCCAGCAAGGGGTCTCAATCATGTGACTGAACCCAATCACATGCAATTACAATAACACTGTGCCAAGATTAGCCGCCACTTAGAGGATTCCTTGATATCAGCCCCCCCCCCCAAATTAATCATGGCTCTGGTAACTCCGCCACAACTAGCTGCTACAACCCCGATACAATGCCAAAAGAAGGGAGGGAGGGAGGGGAGCAAGGAGCCATGCTGGAAGAAAAAGGGGTGACACCAGAAGGTGCCACCTCTTTTATACTGCTCTCCAGGCTCATCCCTAATTCCCTTGGTGCTCTGGGGCCAACCAACCAGGAAACAAGAGTGTCCTGGAAGATTCAAACCCAGAGCACCAATTCAAAATTAGACACCCCCACCTGCCTAACAGTCACCTATGCAGGAGGTGCAAGCCTGGTGCCCATATTATCATGGGCATCCACAGTCCTGACTCCTCCTGCCCTCCCATAATATGCAAGTATGTAATATGCACATCTTATAAAATACTATGGCAAAACTACTCCTGGCCACATACACACACATATGCCAACACGTACAGTTGTTTGAAAGATATCCTCTCTGCATTCAGGTACTGTTGTTGGTTATTTTAATCATCATAGCCTGAAAAAAGACATTTGGAGTGGAGTCTGCAATGGGAAAAGCCCCTTATATATAAGGCAGATAATGAAGAATTTTGAAAGCAATTTATTGATGACGCCTAATATGACAGTCAAATTTATGTAACAATGTTAATTTGAGAGGTTTAGAAGTATTTATTGTGTGATATCAAAATCCTTTCACTCCACAAAAAGATAAGGAAGGTTCGTATTTTTGTCATTCGTGGATTTTACCATGAAATTTGTGCGTAAATTCTTACACGCACTGGCCCTTATCGGAATTCCCTGCTGCATAACTTTACTTCTGCTATGGATGATGTGTAAGTTGCAAAACAAAAATTTTTAGGCAGATCAGCAGGGTTTTAAAGATCGGGGTTAAAGGGGGGTGAAGGGAGGCTATTAAACTAGGGAGGTTTGGAAGTCCTATCTTTTAACTAGGCAAACTGGGAACGAACTGAGAAAATGGCCAGTGGAGTCAGAGCGCATGGCTTTAAAAATCCCCCCACTTACGCAGTAGAAGTGGCATTTGTGCACACAAGTGCATGTCCACTTAAAATTGCACACAAATGTGCATGGTCAGGCTATTTTCTAACATGTGCCCATATACACATGTATATTTTAAAATGACCGCATTCCTGGGTGCGGGCCAATGAAAGCATGCTCATGTGCTCCCATATGCAGGTTTAAAAGTTATTGTCATAAAGGGAGTAATTTTGTAACAGCCCACTTAAATTTGCAGGCTGATACATGCACAAATGATACTAATTTTCAAAGCCATCTTGCACACTTAATGTTATGTTTTAGTAAGAATGTGAACCCTGGGCTGAGATAAGAGGTGTCTCTGCCCACAGGGAGAAGCCCTGTGAGCTTCACTGTCAGCAGGCGTAGTCTCAGTGGCATGGGACACAGCTAGAAATAGAGACTTTATTATGAAAGAAGGAAAAAGTAATGTCCACAGAATTGGAGATGTCATAGTACAGTCCTGAGCAATGGGTAATCCCCTGAGCGAGGCCACAGGTGAGAAGATCCAGTAGTGACCCGTGGAGGGGGGTACACTGGGGATCCCCTCTGATGAGTGTAGGCACCTCAGGAATACAGATCCGGTAGTGGCCCGCGGAGCGGGGTGCACCAAGGATGTCTGTTCAGTAGTCGTTGAAGAACCTGATAGAGATGCCGGAACCCGGAAGTGGCTCCTGTAGATGGCTCCTGTAGATGGCTCCTGTAGATGGTGTGTCAATATTCTGCAGAGCAGGAAAGCTGAATTACCTCTACTGAAGAAAGGTGGTAGTGGCCCGAGGCTCGGGGAATATCATGTGAAATCCTTAATACAGTTCGTATGGTAGAAATCAGTAGAGGTACTCACAATAGGTGGTTCCTGATGAGAGAGAGAGATCTGAGAAGCAGGTCTAGTAGCAGTCAGGCAGGTAAGCCCTCCGAGGAGCAGATAGCCGGGAATGCAGGGGAGCCCCCAAGGAGCGGGTACTTAGAGCGTTAGATGCCAAGACCAAGTCAGGAACAGGAAGTCCTTGAATGAGGTGGATTCAGCAAGTCCTTGAATGAGGTGGATTCAGCAAGACGGAACTCCTTGCTAACTCGAGGAAGGCAAGGGCCAGTCAGATTAAGTACACTAACGGATTGACGTCAGGGCTTTACATGCACATGCGCCTAGGTAATTCCAGGTCCAAGATGACGGTCGTCAGTGCCCACGCTGTGCCGGAAACGCCGGAGAGGTCGGCGGGGATTAGCGGAGACCGCCATTCTTCCCAGAATTGATGGAGCGGGGAAAAAAATAGGTGAGCATGAAAGGTCGCAGCCGTCTGCGACTGACAGGCATAACAGTACCCCCCTTCTTAGGGCCCCTGCCTGGGGGTTTCGGCTTCCTAAGATGTGACCTGTGGAGCTGTTGGATCAACTCCTTGTTGAGGATGTTACATGCAGGCTCCCAACTATTTTCCTCAGGTCCAAATCCTTCCCAGGAAATAAGATACTCCCATCGTCTGCCATGCTTTCTTACATCAAGGATGTCCTCCACTTGAGAAGCAATATCTTCTTCAGCAGAGAGAGGCTAGGGTTCAGGTGTCTTCCTGGAGAATTTCAACAGGATGAGTGGTTTTAGAAGGGAGATGTGGAATGCATTATGTATTTGGAGTGTCAGTGGTAGCTTCAAACTGTACGTGACTGGACCTTGTTGCCGGGTTGTAGCTGTGGAGTGGCTCTGTGATGGGCATCATAAATCTTCTTGGCCTGTTGTCCAGATTTCTGGAGAAGTCCTTTGTGTGTTCCCACAACTGATGTAATTCTTACGCGATGCCTGGCTGCAGGAGAAGCTACAGATAATGGCATGTTTTAGTAAGAATGTGAACCCTGGGTTGAGATGAGAGGTGTCTCTGCCCACAGGGAGGAGTCCTGCGAGCCTCACCGTCAGCAGGCATAGTCTCAGTGGTGTGGGACACAGCTAGAAATAGAAACTTTATAATGAAGGAAGGAAAAAGTAATGTCCACAGAATTGGAGATGTAGTAGTACAGTCCTGAGCAATGGGTAATCCCCAGAGCGAGCCCACAGATCAGATCTAGTAGTGACCCATGGAGCGGGGTAGACCGGGGATCCCCTCTGATGAGTGTAGGCACCTCAGGAATACAGATCCGGTAGTGGCCCGTGGAGCGGGATGCACCAAGGATGTCTGTTCAGTAGTTGTTGAAAAACCTGATAGAGATGCCGGAACCCGGAAGTGGCTCCGGTAGATGGTGTGTCGATATTCTGCAGAGCAGGAATGCTGAATGGCCTCTACTGAAGAAAGGCAGTAGTGGCCCGAGGCTCTGGATACATCACGTAAAATCCTTAATACAGTTTGTATGGTAGAAGTCAGTAGAGGTACTCACAATAGGTGGTTCCTGATGAGAGAGAGAGAGACCTGAGAAGCAGGTCTAGTAGCAGTCAGGCAGGTAGGCCCTCTGAGAAGCGGATAGCCAGGAATGCAGGGGAGCCCCCGAGGAGCGTGTACTCAGAGCGTTAGATGCCAAGACCAAGTCAGGAACAGAAAGTCCTTGACTGAGGTGGATTCAGCAAGATGGAACTCCTTGCTAACTTGAGGAAGGCAAGGGCCGGTCAGATTAAGTACACTAGTGGGTTGATGTCATCGGGAGGGGATGCCCCCGAGGTTCCCGTCATGATGTATTCAAAAGAGGCCCATGCGAGCACGCACGCGCCTAGGTAATTCCGGGTCCAAGATGGCGGTCGGCAGCGCCCATGCTGTGCCGGGAACACCGGAGAGGTCGGCGGGGATTAGCGGAGACCGCCATTCTTCCCAGACTTGATGGAGCGGGGGAAAAATAGGTGAGCATGAAAGGTCACAGTCGTTTGTGACCGACAGGTGTAACACTTAAATTTTCTTTCAAAAATTATCCCAGCAAAACTCTCCATCCAAGTTACACCTGGTAATCTGTGCAGTGAGTTTTTCTGAGAAAATTTATACACATAGATGATTTTTAAAAGTGATACGTGCACCAAAAGTGGGAGATGCAATGCATATGTTTCGCTTATTTGTGGTGGGCCGATTTTATAAACTTAACTTGCCAATCTTTACATGGATAAATTTGAGCAAGATTGGATACAATGTTCCCCATTTTAAAATCATGTAGTATTATGGAAATATTTATCGATGATATTTTTTCTTTTATGGTCTGGCTCTATCAATGGGGCTTAAACAGTTTCATGCTTGGGTAAATAGCTGTGAATCGAAGATACAATTTTCCATGGAATATGATTTTCAAAGCATTGCATTTCTTGACGTACAATACAGAAAACAGTTGATGGCATTTTGGAAACCACTTTGATTAGACAGACCACAATACATTTCTTGAATATGGAAGTTTTCATTCAAAACATCTTAAAGACAGTTTCCCATACTCACAATTCTTAAGAATTCGAAGGAACTATATGGGAATAACCGAGTTTAAGAAACATGCACAGGACTTGTCTGAAAAATTGTTAAAACGAGGTTACCCATATGCACAAATCAGAGAGGCATATAAAAGAGTTCACTTTTCTAATCATGATGTCATGTAGACCAAGATGTAACAACCTGAATGATGGAACTGTTAATTTCATAACTAGATATAGTAATGTGATGCCTCAAATAGTGAAAATCATGAAGAAACATTTTTTCTAATTTATTTATTTATTTATTTATTTGTTGAGTTTTATATACCGTCATTCTGTAGAGCCATCATAACTGTTTACAAAAATATACATTTTTCTTAGCAGTTGTGTTGTTTTAGGGAATTGGAAATCTGTACATCATATACTCATTCAAAGAATATCAAGGAACACGTGAGACTGGCTCTTTGGCCCCATTCAGCCAACATACATGTACAAACCTTAACAGGCACACCTCTATAAGGACATTTTTGCAGTGGGAGGTGTGTGTTTTGTTTGAATATACCACCAGTCAATCAAATTGTTAATATGTATGATCAATGAAGGTACGATTTGCATCAATTTACGACTTGCCTTACAGAATTTGTGGTGTACACATTGTTTGTCCATGCCCCTGTTTATACGTGGGGAAGACCACAAGACTTCTCAAGATTAGATTATCAGTACACAAGAGTTGTTTAAAAAATAGGAAGATGGAAGCGCCTATGATTTCACATTGTGGAGAGTATCAACATGAATTTTCTGGACAAGTGTCTCATCATAGATCGAGTTGAACGTGATATCAGGAGAGGTGATTGGGATAGGAAGTTACTTCAACTTGAACAATGTTGGATTTACAGATTTCATAGCATGGAACCCTGTGGAATGAATCATTGATTGGTCTTCTTTTCTATAATAACATCCCATCTGAGTTTGCAGGTTAACAGAATTTGCTTAGGAAATCATTTTTTTTAAATGCATTATTATCTCAGGATACAGATGGGTATAAGAAGGTCAGGTCTGGACAAGGTGTTTAATATGAATGCTTGTACAATTTGAATAGAAGAAAAATGTATTTAATTTGAAATGAACAAATTAACAATACACAACAGTTAAGAGGATTTGCATTGTTGATGAAAAATTGATTTAAAAGAAAAAAGGAATTTTTTTATCATAGTTGTTTGGGGCATTTTTTGAAGCCCGATGATTACTATAAAAGCATTCGAGTAAATTTTAAATTGGCTGCGCATGTAAATTTCGAGGTTTACGCACCTGGCCGGGCCTTGTGTGTGCCATGCAAATTTTACAATGGACCTGGCCACACACGTAAACCCCGGTACACGCCAAAGTGTGGGCCTCTCCAAAGGGGTGGGGTGGGCTGGGGGGCGGAATCTGGGCGGGGCATGGTGGGGTGGGGGCAGGCCAGGACAGTGCCATTCGACACTGTCCTGGGGAAGCGCACACCAGCAGCCAGCTGGCACGTGGAGATGACTTCTGCTCCAGAGGAGCAGCAAGTACTAAAATAAAAAGTTGGGGGTTAGGTTAGATTTAGGGGGCAGGGAGGAGAGGGGAAGAGGGAGGAAGAGGGAGGAAGGTTAGGCAGGGTGGTAGGGAAGTTCCCTTAATTGGAGTGGACTGGGAGGGAACTGGGGGAGGCCTGATTACGCTGCCGTGCATATTTTGCAAAAATTCCCCCTCCATGTGCACCGACCGCACGGATTTTAAAATGTGGCATGCATGTGCACATGGCCATCGGATTTTATAACATGTGCGAGCCAGCACGTGCATGTTATAAAATCGGTGCACCCATGTGCTCATGCCGGGAATCGCACACACACACGGACATGCGCACACTGCTTTTAAAATTGAGCTCATTGTGTGCATGTGCCTACATTTTTTAGACAAGCTGGGAGAAGTGGCATCGCCGTGATATTGAAACGCTGAAGTTGAGAGGAATTGTGAGTATTTATTTTAGGAGGTAATATGGAAAAAAATATATTGAATATGTGGAACTAACTGAGTGCCCTTATTTATAGAAAATGCCCTGAAGCCGCTACTTGGTGAAACGCTGGCCAATGTCGGCAACTCTGGCTTTTAAATTTTGAATTTGAAGGGGCACAGGAACAGCAACCCTGGCTTTCACGTTTTGCAATTGAAGGGGCATAGGAACATGAGATGTTTCAGTTTTAATTTAAAAAAATGATAAAATAAAAAATTTGTTAACAGTTAAATAAAATAAAAAATGGATGGATGGGAGGTTTTTTTAGACCGATGATAATATCACCCGTTAACATGCTTACAGATTCTGTTTGAACAATGCATGCTGGGTTCTGAGGTCTTTTCCTCTTTTTAAAATAATATTCAGCCTGTACTGATTATATATCGATATAAGTATCTGTGAAGGCAATTTATTTGTGTCGATTTTATAAACCTGCCACATACACGCACAAGTACCGATGCACGGATATCTCACATAGAGGAAAAAAGGGGAGGAATGGGAACAGAGCATGAGCGTTCTGGGGCGGAGCCAAGAAGTACGCGCATATGTAACTTAATGCTGCTCGCATCCAGTTCATTTCTGCGCAAATTTACTTCTGTTATTGATCAGGTATAAGTTGGAATAAAACTATTTTTACCCACATATGAAGTGCTTGAGGGGTCTGCATAAACTGTGGAGAGTACAGACTAAAGAAGAACCAGGGGGTCTTGATGACCCAATTATAGACTGGGTAAACTGGTGGATGAACTGGTTAAAGTGGACATTTCCTTCATGTGCACATATTTTAAAATATATTCACTTGTGCGTGTAAATGCCGACTATTTCCAGCAGTTCACATCCATGCTTAAAATTAGGAGCACGCTGTTACATCCATCGGTTGTAGACAGCTGCGACCACTAAAGCTCGTCTCTTTTTTTTGCTGCTTTGACATCACTGGGGAGAATGGCGGCCTCAGCCAACCACCGCCGACCTACCTGGCGTTCCCGGGGCAGTGTGGGCGCTGCTGACCACCATCTTGCTTCTGGGATCACCTAGGTGCGCACGCGCTCGGGCCAGTCTTGTACACGTCATGGTGGGAACCTCGGGGCGTCCCCTCCGGATGATGTCATCTCTCTGCTGTACTTAAGCTGGCTGGCCCTGCCAATCGACGAGTTAGCAAGGAGTTCCCTCGTTGCTGAATCCGCATCATCCTTTCGGACTTCCTGTTCCAGGGACTGCACTTGGTGTGAGACACTCTGGGTACCCGCTCCTCGGGGGCCCTTCTCGTCTCTGGCTATCCACTCCTCGGAGGGCCCTTGCCTTGGATTGCTGTCTGTTCCCATCCTCCAGTCCTCTCCTGGAACCTCTTCTTGTGAGTACCTTAGCTCTACGGATCTCCACGATACCAAGCCTCATTGTGAGAACTACTCCGGTGTACCCTGCTTTGCAGGCCACTACCGCATCTCCACCACAGAGAGACCTCTTTGGCGTACCCCACTCTGCGGGCCACTACGGATCTACACGTTTGAGGTATTATCATCACTACAGAGGGACTTCCTGGCGTACCCCACTCCGCGGGCCACTACCGGATCTACACATCTGAGGTATTCCCTCTGGGTATACCCCTCTGCTCAAGACTTTACTTTACTGCACCTCCCGCTCCGCGGGCTGTGTCTTTCTTCCTTCCTAATAAAGACTCTATGCCACAGCTGTGTCTGACAACTGCTGAGACCGCCTCCCGACGGTGAGGTTCACAGGGCTCCTCCCTGTGGGTAATTCCACCTCTCGCCTCGGCCCAGGGTTCACACACCTACAAGTCACAACACACACATATATAAGCAAGGCCTATTTATAGTGTGGCACTCTTGCACACAAGATATAAGATTTCAGCATATGTTGCTGTGTGCGTGCTCATTTTAAAGTTACCTCCCCACTTTCCAAAACCTAATGTATGCATGTAAATCCAAACCCCACCCAGACTGTACCTCTTGGAAAGCCATAATGCATATAAAATTAACCAGATATGGGGTATATGTGAGTAATATTATCTGGTGGATTTTAAAAGCCAATGTGTGCCAAAGCCGGGAGATATGCGCATGTCTCGGGCCAGCGTGCACTACGTGGATTTTAAGATGCGCACATGTACACTCATATCTCCTGTCCTGATACACACACATCCAAAAGTTTAAAAAAAGGGGTAGGGTATGGACAGGGTCTTGGCAGTGCATGGGCATGTCAGGGGAAGACCAAGAGACGTGTACATAAATACTTATGCGCACAAGTGTGCGCTGGAGGTCCTCACTGTGAAACTTTACTTCTGCTATTGTTAGCATGTAAGTCAAAAAATAAAAAAGTCAAGGCTAATCAGCAGGATTTTAAGGGTTGGGTCTAACAGGGGAGAAGGAAGCCTTTAAAAGTAGGGGAGTTAGGAAGTCCTATCTCTACAGTGGGTGAACTGGGAACAAACTGGGAAAATGGTAAGCAGCCTCGGCATTAGGGATGTGCATAAATGCGACAAAATAGGAAATATAGACAATATTTCCTATTTTGTCGCGTTTCGGGGGTTTTCATAGGAAAACCCATGAAATTTCATGTGGTTTTCTTATCATTTTTTTGGGGGGGAGAAAGGGCACATTAAAAAAAACAACCCCAAACCCACCCAATCCTTCAAATGTCATTAATTGCAACCCTCCACCCTCCCGACCCGCAAGACTTGCCAGGCCCTCCCCCCCCCCCCCAAGACTTACCGAAAGTCCCTGGTGGTCCAGCGGGGCCCCGGGAGCGATCTCCCCCTCTCGGGCCGTCGGCTGCCACTAATCAAAATGGTGCTGATGGGCCTTTGCCCTTACCATGTGACAGGGGCTATCGGTGCCACTGGCCGGCCCCTGTCACATGGTAGGAGCAATGGATGGCCCGCACCATTTTTTAAGATGGCGCCATTCGTCCATTGCTCCTACCATGTGACAGAGGCCGGCCAATGGCACCGATAGCTCCTGTCAGTCAGGCCTACCACATCTTCCAGGTTCACTGTGATTTGGTTCAGTTGATCTGAATCACCACCCATGAAAACCTTAAGACAATAAGAAACTGCCATGCTGGGTCAGACCAATGGTCCATCAAGCCCAGCATCCTGTTTCTAAGAGAGGCCAAACCAGGTCACAAGAATCTGGCAAGTACCCAAACACCAAGAAGATCCCATGCTACTGATGCCAGTAATAGCAGAGGCTATTCCCCACGTCAACTTTATTAATACCAGTTAATGGACTTCTCCTCTAGGAACTTATCCAAACCTTTTTTAAACCCAGCTATACTAACTGTACTAACCACATCCTCTGGCAACATATTCCAACATATTCCAGAGCTTAAATGTGCATTGAGTAAAAAAGTATTGTCTCCAATTAGTCTTAAATGTGCTACTTACTAACTTCATATAGAGACCCCTAGTTCTTCTATTATCCGAAAGTGTAAATAACTGATTCACATCTACTTTTTATAGACATAAGAACATAAGAAATAAGAAAATGCCATACTGGGTCAGACCAAGGGTCCATCAAGCCCAGCATCCCGCCTCCAACAGTGGCCAATCCAGGCCACAAGAACCTGGCAAGTACCCAAAAACCAAGTCTATTCCATGCAACCATTGCCAATGGCAGTGGCTATTCTCTAAGTGAAAACAGCAGGTAATGGACCTCTCATGATCTTATAGACCTCTATCATATCCACCCTCAGCCATCTCTTCTCCAAGCTGAAGAGCCCTAACCTCTTCAGCCTTTCCTCATAGGGGAGCTGTTCCATCCCCTTTATTATTTTGGTTGTCCTTCTCTGTGCCTTCTCCATCGACCAGAATTGTACACAGTATTCAAGGTGCATCCTCACCATGGAGCGATATAGAAGAGTCATCATCCAATATCTAGTTGTTCTTGGTGACCGGGACTCTGCCCAGCTGCCTTCCCATATTGTACTTGCATATTAGCGAGCAGGACTCATTTATAGTGGCTGCTTATATCACTAGCTAGCACCACTACATGAGTCATTTCTCAATCACACAAACCAAAGCATATATATGTATAACTCATACCTCTCCTTCACACAAAGCATGAGTAACAGATACTGGCAACCTTGTTTCTCTGGTTCTTCCATAATGCCCCTATATTGAGACACAGCCTCTTATATGAGTACATGTTTGATTTCTTATTTTTAATCTGTAACCATCATGATCAGAGCAAGCTTAGAGTCCTTTCTCTGCCCAAATCCAGATGTTGATGATATCAGAAGAGCAGCTTCACATATGTGAAAGCCATACATATTATAATGAAGCTGATAATGAATCATGTAATTCAGAATGAAAATAATTCTAAACACAAACATGAAGGTATTGGACTTCTAAGCTGGGTTTTTTTTTTAGAGAAAATTTTTATATATTTAACAACAGCAATTTTGCTAAGTCACAAATAAAAGTGAATTGAACCCATATGTATGATGTTTGAATTCTATAATTATAAACTGTAATATGTAACATAATATATGGCTATAGACACTTATCACATCAACAGCATGAGCTAATAGAATACTTAGCTAGCTTCAGTGCAAGACTGGTTAGAATACAAAGTACTAATTCTCTAAAAATATCCTGTTTTCGTGCCTGTTTGACATGTTGTTTTTAATTGCTTTGTTTTGAAAATTATCATAAAAAACATTATAAAGCCTTAAAATAAATACAATTTGGATTATAATGGATTAATCTCTACTGGAAAGGGTATTCACTGTCAATTGAAAGCAGTCAGGGTATTTTTCAAAGGAAAATATAAATGTAACATACTATCATAGCAATTTTCAAAAGTGTTAAATGCACTTAACATGGGTAAATAGCTTTTGAAAATTGCTATGATAGAATGTTACATTTACAATTTCCTATGAAAATTACCCTATAAATTTGAGTTAAAAGCATTTTGTTGGCACCAGGCATTCAAGCATTCCAAACAGGGCATTAACTGTCAGTAAATACTAGAGATGTCATTTTGTTTGAAACAACATAGACAATGTCTGTATTGTTTCATGCCATTTTTAAAACAAAACAATGGAAAAGACACAAACTTTTATGTTTTATTTTCTATTCTTTTTAGGGTGCACTATATAAATAGCATGCACTATTCAGAAATAACTATTTTCTGAAACCTAAAATAATGACCCCCCCTACTTCCTGAAACCCCCATGAATGACACAGAATTTGGACAGGAGTTTCTTCTACCCCCACGCCCAATGAAATAAAACAAAGCAAAATATATTTTGGCTTGCAGCTTTATTCAAATATACCTTGCCCACCTTTTAAATTAAAGTCAGCTGTTATCATTAGTGTGTATGTGGACCCTTGGCCCGAGGTGTGAGTTGATACAGCCTGTGGGGAGGAGCCCCACAGGTCCGCACCGTCAGGAGGCGAGGTGTTGGAGTGTAGGGAAGTTCTGTGCACAGTTGAGGGGAGAGCCCCAGAGACCAGGAGGTGACTCCCGTAGGGTAGCAGACTGTAGATGGCACTTGGAGAGACTGAAGAGAGAGGGCGCCAGGGAGATCACGGGATGATGGGTGCCCAAACAGCCAAGAAGGATATTCTCCAATGGTGCAGCCCAAGGGGCGGAGCCACAGCGTAGTGGGCATAGAGGGAGAGTTAGGCGAACCCCCCAGGGCAGAGAGTCCGAGTCCAAGTCCAGTAGCTCACATAGGGCATCATTTTCCACCTGGATCGCATGCGATAAGGGACGTTTCACACGCGAAATGTCCCTTATCGCGTGCGATACCAAAATGGGGGTGGAGTCGGCCCCGGAAGAGGAGGAATTGGGGCGTCACCGGGACTGACTCCACGAAGACGCCGCGGATGACGAAAAGGTAAGGCCCTTTTCGCGTCCGAGTTCGCGCCCAATAGCTTCACCTTCTATGGTGGTGCTATTGGGTGTGAAACCGGCAGCGATCGCACCACGATGGTGTGATCGTTGCTGGCTAGCGCAGGCCCGCCCCACCATTTCAGCCCCCCCGCCCCTCATTCCCTAAAGTATCCAGACCCAGACCTCCTCTACGCCTGACTATGCTACAGCCTATCTCCAGACCCAGACCTCTGCTATGCCTGACAACGCTACAGACTATCTCCTGAAGTAGACCACTGCTATTCTTGACTACCGCTATTGACTTCTCCATGATCAGACCATTGCCTTGATTGACTATTGACTTTCTCTGAGATCTGAACTCAGCATTGCTTGCCATGACCTCCGCTTTGCCGCCGGTCCTGGTCCAAGCCTGTCATTGATGCCTCTTTTAGCCTACTCCCTGGACATGGACTTATTAGGCTCCGGCCTATCTTGCTTGAGCACCTCCAGCTAAACTCCTTTCCATTAGCGCCCGAGTTCCAGTACAAAACCCAGTCCAGGATAGGACTACGCCACCTATCGTCCGCTGTCTCTGGGCTGAACCAACCTTTCTTGATAACTAACCTCGAGGCCCACCTAAGTTCGGCCGGCCCCAGCACCCAAAGGCTCAACCCGTAGAGAATGAGGGCTGGTATAGGTGACGTTCCAGCCCACTCCACATGGCGATGGTGGGGACCTATAGGTCCTCACCTACGGGTTGCATCAATGCCACCTTGGCCCAAGGGTCCACCTCCTACGCAACAGGTTGCAAAGGCCAGGGACTCGGTGGAGCCGCATGCCCTCTAGGCCATCCCAGACCTGGCATCCAAGGTACAAGAACAACAGCAAATTCACTCTGCAGCCCTCAGTCTTCCAGGATGAATTGACGAAGGTCACCTTCATCTTATCCTGCCTTGAGGGGAAGGCGCTAGCTTGGGCTTCCCTGTGTGGGAATGCTCAGACTCCTTGTTGAAAGAACTGACTCAGTTTGTGGCTGTGTTTCGATGGACCTTTGATGATCCCGGGTGACGTGCCGTGCCAAGCAGAAGCTTATTACATCTCCGTCAAGGTCAAAGAAGTCCCTTCGACTATACCATCAAGTTTCAGACTTTGGCTACTGAGCTTGCTTGGCAGGAAGACTACCTCTGAGCTATCTACCTGGATGGACTCTCATCACAACTGAAAGATGAGTTGGCTGCACGGGAACTCCCTTCCTGTCTGGAGGACCTTATAGACCTGGCAGGCCGAATCAACCATCGTCTCCAAGAGCGTCACCAGGAGAGTCGAATGCCCAAAAAGCCTTCGTGGGTTCACTCCCATTCACAACCTATTACCAACCCTGCTCTCAGCAGTGATACTAAGGTGGTCAAGACGGAAGAGCCTATGCAATTGGGTCATGGGCGGCTGACACCGGAAGAGTGCCTCCAGCGGAGACAAATTGGTCTGTGTCTGTATTGCGGAGCACCCGGCCACCATCTACAGACTTGCCCTATCTGTCCGGGAAACTCCTTGGCCCGAGTTCAGTAGGGGTCCTGAACTTGAGGGCAACCTCTCCGGCCCCTCAG
Organism: Rhinatrema bivittatum; assembly: GCF_901001135.1. Lineage (NCBI taxonomy): Eukaryota > Metazoa > Chordata > Amphibia > Gymnophiona > Rhinatrematidae > Rhinatrema > Rhinatrema bivittatum. The sequence continues at coordinate 206,468,027 of NC_042616.1, read as the reverse complement.
TTATCTGTGGGGATGTGAATCGTGTCCTCGATCGTCTTAACGATCGATTTCAGCTGGGAGGGGGAGGGAATCGTATTGTTGCCATTTGGGGGGGTAAAATATCGTGAAAAATCGTGAAAAATCGTGAAAAATCGAAAAATTGAAAAATCGCAAAACCGGCACATTAAAACCCCCTAAAACCCACCCCCGACCCTTTAAATTAAATCCCCCACCCTCCCGAACCCCCCCAAATGACTTAAATAACCTGCGGGTCCAGCGACGGTCCGGAACGGCAGCGGTCCGGAACGGGCTCCTGCTCCTGAATCTTGTTGTCTTCAGCCGGCGCCATTTTCCAAAATGGCGCCGAAAAATGGCGGCGGCCATAGACGAACACGATTGGACGGCAGGAGGTCCTTCCGGACCCCCGCTGGACTTTTGGCAAGTCTCGTGGGGGTCAGGAGGCCCCCCACAAGCTGGCCAAAAGTTCCTGGAGGTCCAGCGGGGGTCAGGGAGCGATTTCCCGCCGCGAATCGTTTTCGTACGGAAAATGGCGCCGGCAGGAGATCGACTGCAGGAGGTCGTTCAGCGAGGGTTCCGGCGCCTCGCTGAACAACCTCCTGCAGTCGATCTCCTGCCGGCGCCATTTTCCGTACGAAAACGATTCGCGGCGGGAAATCGCTCCCTGACCCCCGCTGGACCTCCAGGAACTTTTGGCCAGCTTGTGGGGGGCCTCCTGACCCCCACGAGACTTGCCAAAAGTCCAGCGGGGGTCCGGAAGGACCTCCTGCCATCCAATCGTGTTCGTCTATGGCCGCCGTCATTTTTCGGCGCCATTTTGGAAAATGGCGCCGGCTGAAGACAACAAGATTCAGGAGCAGGAGCCCGTTCCGGACCGCTGCCGTTCCGGACCGCCGCTGGACCCGCAGGTTATTTAAGTCATTTGGGGGGGGGTTCGGAAGGGTGGGGGATTTAATTTAAAGGGTCGGGGGTGGGTTTTAGGGGGTTTTAGTGTGCCGGCTCACGATTCTAACGATTTATAACGATAAATCGTTAGAATCTCTATTGTATTGTGTTCCATAACGGTTTAAGACGATATTAAAATTATCGGACGATAATTTTAATCGTCCTAAAATGATTCACATCCCTAGTTATCTGTACCTATTAACCTGATCTGGGATTCCCTATCCTTTCCGGTACTTGCTCTGATAGATTCTGGAGCAGGAAGTAATTTCATTCTCAAGGACATTGTTCAGCTTTGGACATTAATACCCGCTCGCTTGAAACTTCTCTATGTATTGCTTCTATCTACGGAGAGCCATTACTCGGCCGAATTTCCCTGACTACAGAATCTGTCCAGTTACGCACTGGTGCCTTATACACAGAGGAACTCAAATTGCTAGTGTTGGAGAAATCCATTCATTCCGTAGTTCTTGGACTCCCTTGGCTACAGAAGCATTCTCCCCAATTCAACTGGGGTTCGTTGCAACTGGTGGAATGGGGCCCCACCTGCCACCAGTCCTGTCTCCAGAAAGTGATACTGCCATCCTTGGTTCCTCTAGCTACTACGTCCTCAGGCATACCTGCTTCCTATGCAGCCTTTGAGGACATGTTCTCCAAGCAAAAGGCTGACCTCCTTCCGCCTCTTCGAAGGTTCAATTGTCCAATCGATCTTCTTCCAGGAACCATGCCTCCTCGAGGATGCACCTACCTCTGTCTCTTCCCGAGATGAAGGCGAATATATCCAAGAAAATCTTGCAAATGGATTCATCTGCCCATCTACTTTTCCCTCCGGTGCGGGATTATTTTTTGTGACCAAGACAGATTGCTCACTTAGGCCATGTATTGACTACCATGGCCTAAACGCCATCACCCATAAGGATAAATATCCCTTGCCATTAATTTCTGAATTATTTGATCGCCTCCAGGGTGCCTCCATATTCACAATACTGGATCTACGCAGAGCGTATAACGTGGTAAGAATCCGTCTCAATGACATTTGGAAAACTGCCTTTAACACTCGGGACGGGCACTACGAATACCTGGTGATGTCCTTTGGCCTCTGTAACGCGCCCACAGTATTCCAACGAATGATGAACAAAATCTTCAGAGATCTACTGTACACCAAAGTCGTGGCTTACCTGGATGATATCCTTGTCTTCTCCAAAGACCTTGATACCCATCACGCTGACATCCGAACTGTTCTTCAGCGCCTTCATGAGAACCATCTGTTTGCGAAATTGTACAAATGCTTGTTCTAGAAATCCAGCCCTACAATTCCTGGGTTATATCATCTCCAGGCAAGGGTTCTCCATGGATCCAGCTAAACTAAAGGGAATCCGGGATTGGCCTCAGCCAGTGGGCCTTAAGGCTCTCCAGCACTTTTTGGGATTTCTCAACTACTACCATCATTTCATCCCTTATTATTCTACTCTGGCTGCTCCATTGACGGCCTTGACTCGTAAAGGCCAAGACATGCGAAACTGGTCCCCTGAGGCCATTACAGCCTTTCATTGTCTGAAGGAAGCCTTCCAGAAAGGGTCCTGTCTGCACCATCTTGACCCAAATCATCCTTTCCTAGTGAAAATTGATGCCTCCACCATTGGGGTTGGGGTAGTTCTGAGTCAATGCACATCTTCTGGTACTATAGTTCCTTGTTCTTTCTTTTCCCGTAAATTTTTATCTGCAGAGCAAAATTACAGCATCGGGGATCGTGAGCTGCTCGCCATAAAACTAGCGCTCGAAGAATGACGCCCATGGCTAGAGGGCGCACAACACAAATTCACTGTGTTTTCCGATCATAAGAATCTGGAACATTTGAGTCAAGCACAATGTCTCAATGCCCGTCAAGCTCAATGGGCCTTATTTTTCTCCAGATTCGATTTTGAACTTCGCTATCGCCCAGCTGACAAAAATCTCGGGGCAAATGCCTTATCACAATCCTTCGAGTCTGAAGACACTCTGGAAGAACTTACTCATATTATAGACCCAGCCTGTATTAGTTTATCTGCTACTCATCCAGTTCCTGCTGGAAAGACGGTCATGCCCCGAAGACTCCGAGAAAGAGTTCTCCATTGGGCACATGATTCCAAGTTCACTGGTCACCCAGGATGAATACGAACCTTAGCATTGCTCCAGCGGTTCTTCTGGTGGCCCACTATGGTCTCCGCTGCAAAAGCATATGTTGAATCCTGTAACATCTGTGCACAGCAAAATCCACGGTCAGTTGACCTTAGGGTCTTCTACAACCACTTCCAGCACCTGAAGAACCGTGGACTCACTTGTCTATGGATTTCATCATGGATTTGCCACCTTCAAAGGTCACACCGTAATATGGGTAACCATAGACCGATTTTCATAAATGGCCCATTTCGACCCTCTACCGGGCCTACCATCTGCTCCAGAGCTAATGCATTTATTCTTCCACCATATCCTACCCAAGGACATTGTTTCGAACAGAGGTCCTCAATTTGTTGCTTGGTACTGGCGCGCCCTTTGCCAAAAATTTGGTATTAACATCAGCTTAACGACCGCCAATCATCCCCAAGCCAACGGGCAAGCTGAGTGAATGAATTGCTTCTTGAAGACCTTCCTGCGCGCTTACATCAATGACTGACAAGACAATTGGTCTGACCTCCTATCCTGGGAAGAGTTTTCTCACAACTCTCACATCGCCACTGCTACTGGAACTTCACCATTTTCAATTGTCTATGGGAAACAACCACGACCACCATTGCCCATACCTCTATCAGTGCCGTCCCCTGTAGCACAGGCTACTGGGGATGCCCTTAAGACATTATGGGAGAAGACAGATCTACGCTTGCTCCAGGTCACTTCCCATGCCAAGGGAACGAGGGATGTGAATCATTTTTCTGATGGATGAAAATATTGTATGATATTTTCTCATCCGTCAGGAATTGGGGGGTCCCCAAAAGCAATAGGAAAAGCCCACAAAATGTTCGTGGGGTTCTCTTATTGTTTTTTTGGGGGGGTTGGGAAGAAAGGGCACATAAAAACAACCCCCAAACCCACCCCTACCTTTTAAATCTCATTATTTAGAATCCCCCATCCTCCTGACCCCTCCAAAACTTTTCTAAAGTACCTAGTAGTCCAGCAGGGGTCCCGGGAGCGATCTCCCACTCTCGGGCCATCGGCTGCAACTAATCAAAATGGTGCCGATGGCCCTTTGCCCTTACCATGTGACAGGGGCTATTGGTGCCATTGGCCAGCCCCTGTCACATGGTAGGAGCAATGGATGGCCCACGCCATTTTTAAAGATGGCGCCGGCTGTCCATTGCTCCTACCATGTGACAGGGGTTTGCCAATGGCACCGATAGCCCCTGTCACATGGTAAATGCAAAGGGCCATCAGCGCCATTTTGTTTACTGGCAGCCAACAGCCCAAGAGCGGGATATCACTCCCAGGACCCCCACTATACCACCAGGTACTTTAGAAAAGTGTTGGGAGGGTGAGGGATTCTAAATAATGAGATTTAAAGGGTCGGTGTGGTTGGGTTTTTTTTTCGGCTCTGTACAGCCGAAAAAAAAGTGGTCCCGCGGGAAACGAAGATTTCCCGTGGTTCTAGTACGAACATGATTCCGGAAATGATTCTGGAACCAATTCACATCTCTAAAGAGAACTGCTGACAGTCAACGTCGCTCGGCTCCTGAATTCTTCCCTGGCCAGAAAGTCTGGTTAAGTACTTGGTATATCCGACTTCGAATATCATCCCAGAGATTCACCCCTAGATATATCGGTCTCTTCTCTGTTACCCGACGCATTGGACCTGTTACATACCAGCTTCGGCTGCCTCCTTTGCAGGGAATACATAATACATTCCATGTATCGCTCTTAAAATCTGTGATTCTATCATGGCCTGCCTGGCAAGCCCCTGTGCCACCTAAATTGGTGGTGGAAACCGATATGATGTACAAGGTACATGAAGTCCTAGATGTCTGCCGTAGGGGTCACCAGTGGGAATACCTCCTTTCCTGGGAGGGTTACGGACTCGAAGAGAATTCATGGGAACCAGCTCAGAACATCCTGGACAAGACTCTCCTCCTGAATTACCATCGTGCCCATCTGGGCAAACCCTGACCTCCAAGACGGGGGCAAAAAGAGGGGGTATTGTTATGCATGCCGCCCATGGCAGACCCGCAGCGCGGCCCCCTCACTTTCTCACACAGATTCCAGCTTCTGGTTCCTCCTCACTAGTGGCAGTGGGTCGCTGGCTCCGAAATCGGGCCGCGCCCAGTGCCTCCTGCTCTGCCTTGGTCCCCAGTACTGCAGTTCAAGATGCCATTGCTTGTCGGGCCTCTCCACGTGGTCCGCGGGGAGACGCTACTACCCACGCCGTGCCCCTCCCAAGGGGCACGCACATGTATCTCTGATCCTTATGATGTGCCCGCGGCAGGAACCTGGGCACGACCCCGGATGATGACATCAAACTCTTTAGTGTATTTAAGCTCACGCCTCGCTCCACAGTGTTGCCTTTGCAACAGGTCTCCTCATTATCCGAGTAATCATTGCTACTAGAGAATCCTCTCTATTCTTTGTTCCTGACCTCCATTGTTCCCGGTTCCTGTCTTTCTTTTTCCTGCCCTGTCTATGTGTTGGACTGACTCTACGGATATTGACTTTGCTTTATCTGACTACACTTCAGCCTATCTCCAGACGCAGACCTCACTACGCTTGACTACTGCTATTGACTTCTCCGTGATCATACCATTGCCTTGATTGACTACCGCTATTGACTTCTCAGTGATCAGACCATTACCTTGAATGACTAACACTATTGACTTTCTCCGAGATCTGAACTCAGCATTGCTTGCCACGACCTCCACTTTGCTGCCGGCCCTGATCCAAGCCTGTCATTGACGCCTCCTTTAGCCTACTCCCTGGTCGTGGATTTATTAGGCTCCGGCCTATCTTTTCTCGAGTGCCTCCAGCTAAACTCTATTCCATTGGTGCCCAAGTTCCAGTACCAAACCCAATCTGGGATAGGACTACGCCACCTATCGTCTGCTGTCTCTGGGCTGAACCAACCTTTCTTGTTAACTAACCTCGAGGCCCACATAAGTCCTGCTGGCTCCGGCACCCAAAGGCTCAACCTATGGGGAATGAGGGCTGGTATAGATGAAGCTCCAGTGGCATCTACCTTCAGCCTCTACCTTCAGCCCACTCCACCTGCCGATGGTGATCCTCACCTATGGGTTGCGTCAACCCCACCTCGGCCCAAGGGTCCACCTCCGATGCAACAGCTTTTACCCTATCACTTTCTTCACACTCTTTATATACTGGATGAGCACAACAGGTAGCTAAAGGACTATTACAGACTGGGAAATGTAGCATCATCAGTCAAAAACTGTAGATGACTTATAGTAACTATGGGGTTCTCTCACTCCACTCCCTTCCTCCTCTTTGCTCTGATGATGCAGAACTGACATCCCTAGCCACATTTTAATTACAATGTATTTCTGCTTATTCTCTTCCCCCTTCACCCTGTAGTGATAAGGCCCATATGTGTAATCCTCTTACCCTTGGTGAGTCTAGAGTAGTTCCTCTCCCAGCCACGTAACTGTACATCTGCTTCAATATTAAGTTGGGGGGGGGGGGAACAACTCAGAGTAGCTTTCTGGCAATTTTTTTCTGGGACCCAAGGATGTTCTGCCTCTCCCCTAGAAATTGGGCTAAGCTGGACGTGACAACTTGTTCCAACTTTCCGGCCAAACAAAAAAACCCAGTGATATTTTCTGGCCATCCAGGGCACAGAGAAGGCACAGTAGAGCTGGATGTGTTGGAGCTGCTCACCTAGAGACAGAATAGCCACATTACCCAGATTTGGGTGAAATTAAGTCATAATTGAGAAGATCATGAAGTCTAACGCCAAGACTGAAGACTCATAAGATCTTTTTGTCCCACTACTTATAGCACTACTAGCTGTGTTAGCTTCCTGGCTAAGTTTCTGCTTAGCATACTGGCTTCCCACACTCCCCCCACCATCTCTGGTGACCATACTAGGGTAGGGTGAATGTGCAGGAAAGTTAACGAGAGGATGGCCAGGGGAAGCAGGGTCACATTAAAGAAATTGGTAGACATAGGTAGAATAATAGAAGTGAGGGATTTTACTTTCAGAGATAAAAGAGCAGTGGGCCTGTCCCATTTTGTAGGTGCTTTCTAGTATTTGCCGGTTAGGCGCCCTGGCTCTCGGGGAGTCAGGCCAGGTCTCCTCACTTGTGCAGGCAGGAAGCCCGCTCCAGTGTCCCTCCGCCGCTGCCGCGTCCCGGTGCGGATCGCTGCCATTACAGCCTGCTCGAGGTGGCCCGACGCTGCCGACACCGCTGACGCTGACCCATCCCCAGACTCCCTAGGCATGCGAGCGCATGGACTCAATTTAAAGGGCCAATGGCAGGAAAGTTCCCAGCAGCCCGGGATGAATACACTGCCTTGCCACTTTCTCCTTGCCTCGGCAACAGGTCCAGCTCCTGGTAAGTGCGTGTTGTCTGCATCCTGATCCCACATTCCTGTGATTCTTCTCACTCCTGCTCCTGATCCTGCTCCTGCTCCTGCCCTAGTCTGGTTCCAGCTCCTCATCATTCCTGCTCCCTCAGATTGATATACTGACTCTGAACTTGTTCGTCTCAACATCCCTCTTTGTCCACTGCCTGCCCTAATCTTCAGCTTGGACCACTGTTCCTGCTTGTCCGCTGCTTGCCCTGACCTCAGCCTGGCCTCTATCTCCTGTAGCCTGCGGTTTGCCTCGACCCTTGTCACATCCGACCTGTCTTCCGCCTGCCGTCTGAGAGACCCGCACCTAAGTCCTGCCAGCCTTGGCACCCAAGGGCTCAACCTGAAGAGAACGTGGGCTGGTATAAGTGAAGATCCTGTTGGGCTCTCTCTCTCAGAACTGCATCCCTACGATGAGGACAACTGAGGGCCTCCCCTCGGTGATGGCAACAACCTCGTCTTGGCTCAAGGGTCTACCTTCCTTACAGTTTGCCGAGGCCATGGACCCAACGGACCTGTCTGGTCTACAGGTTATCCCCGCACTAGCCCAGAGGTTGCAGAAGCAATAGCAATGCCTGGACGTGCTCGTGGCAACTGTGGAATGCCTGGCCAATCAGTTGGATACCGCTCCAATGCCCAGCTCTTCTCCAGCATCCACTCCGGCTTCTACTCTGCCAATGGCAGCACTCAACCTCCCGGCACTTCCCCGCTATGTGGGGATCCCCAGCAGTGTCATGGTTTCTTAAACCACTGCTTCATGCACTTCTCTCTCCAGCCTGCCCAGTTCACCAGTGACAACATCAAAACAACCTTCATTTTGTCACTTCTAGATAGCAAGGCCCTGGCCTGCTGTTGGAAACGTGGACCTTTGAGCCGGCTCAAGCATAGAAGAACCACTGGAGGAAGGGCTGCAGTGGTACTCAAAGCAGGGAGATGGAACAGGACCAGGAGACCTGACAGGACCTTCAACTATACCAGCCCTTATTCCCTGCAGGTTGAGCCCTTGGGTACCGGGGCTGGCAGGACTTAGGTGAGGGTTTCCTGGCGGAGGAAATCCAAAGAGCAGACTGGGTCGAGGAACCAAGCCAGAGGTCAGGGCAGGCAGAAGACTAGCGAAGCCGAAGAACGCCAAAGGTCAGGACGGGCAGCAAGCAGAGGAATCCATGGACCAGGCCGAAGTCAAAACTGAAGAATCAAGCAGAGGCAGGAGTGGAGACAGGAGAGGAACCACGGGAACAGGAATGGAGCGGGAACAGGAATGGAGCAGGAACAAGCTGGAAAACTGGAGCAGGAATCAGGAACATGCAGGAACAGCAACTTGTTACTCACAGGAGTCGACCTGTTGCCAAAGAAAGGAAGGGAAGCAGGAAGTGGGCTTAAATAGTCCCGAGCCATGATGTCATCACTGGAGGCCGGGCTGAGTTTTCCCGCCGCGGCCCCTTTAAGAGTGTGGCTGGGCCACGCGCGCATGCACCTAGGGAGAAGGAGTCAAAGCGGCAGTCAGCAGCGTCTCCCTCATGGGGAGAACATCATGGTGGAGGCCTGATGGGCCTGCCTACTGGGGCCATCGGGAGCGTCAGAGACCGGCATCTGCCAGGTAAGTTGAGGGGGCCTGGTCGCAGACTGCCACGACTGGGGTTCACAACACCCGGGCCTCCCCTCTCTGACAGCGAGGTGACTCCCTGCTCCAGGATCTTCCATGCTTCTTGCAAGTGTTCAAACAAGTCTTCAAGGAACATAAGAACATAAGAAATTGCCATGCTGGGTCAGACCAAGGGTCCATCAAGCCCAGCATCCTGTTTCCAACAGAGGCCAAAACCAGGCCACAAGAACCTGGCAATTACTCAAACACTAAGAAGATCCCATGCTACTCATGCAATTAATAGCAGTGGCTATTCCCTAAGTAAAATTGATTAATAGCCATTAATGGACTTCTCCTCCAAGAACTTATCCAAACCTTTTTTGAACCCAACTACACTAACTGGCAACAAATTCCAGAGCTTTATTGTGCGTTGAGTGAAAAAGAATTTTCTCCGATTAGTCTTAAATGTGCTACTTGCTAACTTCATGGAATGCCCCCTAGTCCTTCTATTATTCGAAAGTGAAAATAACCGAGTCACATCTACTCGTTCAAGACCTCTCATGATCTTAAAGACCTCTATCATATCCCCCCTCAGCCGTCTCTTCTCCAAGCTGAACAGCCCTAACCTCTTCAGCCTTTCCTCATAGGGAAGCTGTTCCATCCCCTTTATCATTTTGGTTGCTCTTCTTTGTACCTTCAAGAAAACAAAGAGGTAGGCGATCTATGATACCGTCAGGTGAACACAAAAGGAATAGATGCCTGGATCTTTTTCAACGCTTTATTGGTGCAGAGACGTGTCAAGTAAAATTGCCCGACAAAGGCCGAGTTTCACAGCTTTGCAGCCGCTGCCTCAGGGGCTCCACTATTCCAATCAATGATGTTGTTTCATCCAATCAATTGTACTAGTATGCCAGCAGTACAAGAACAACTTATACACGAGGGTTCAAAATCTATGTTGACTATGTTCCATTAAATCATGTCTTTCTATATGCTCTACTATTTTGATCTTGAGAATAGTTTCCACTATTTTTCCTGGCACTGAAGTCAGGCTCACTGGTCTATAGTTACCCGGATCGCCCCTGGAGCTTTTTTTAAATATTGGGGTTACATTGGCCACCCTCCAGTCTTCAGGTACAATGCATGATTTTAATGATAGGTTACAAATTTTAACTAATAGATCAGAAATTTCAGTTTTTAGTTCCTTCAGAACCCTAGGATGCATACCATCCGGTCCAGGTGATTTGCTACTCTTTAGTTTGTCAATCTGGCCTACTACATCTTCCAGGTTCACAGTGATTTTGTTCAGTTCGTCTGATTCATCACCCCTGAAAACCATCTCCGGAACTGGTATCTCCCCAACATCCTCATTAGTAAACACGGAGGCAAAGAATTCATTTAGTCTTTCTGCAATGGCCTTATCTTCCCTAAGAGCCCCTTTAACCCCTCTGTCATCTAATGGTCCAACCGACTCCCTCACAGGTTTCTTGCTTTGGATATATTTTAAAAAGGTTTTATTATGAGTTTTTGCCTGTATGGCCAATTTCATTTCAAATTCTCTCTTCGCCTGTCTTATTAATGTTTTACACTTAGCTTGACAATGCTTATGTTTTATCCTATTTTCTTCAGATGGATCCTTCTTCCAATTTTTGAAGGATTTTTTTTTGGCTAAAATAGCCTCTTTCACCTCACCTTTTAACCATGATGGTAATCGTTTTGCCTTCCTTCCACCTTTCTTAATGCGCGGAATACATATGGACTGCGCCTCCAGGATTGTATTTTTAAACAATGTCCATGCCTGTTGAACACTCTTAACCTTTGCAGCTGCACCTTTCAGTTTTTTTCTAACTATTTTCCTCATTTTATCAAAGTTTCCCTTTTTAAAATTTAGTGTTAGAGCTGCAGATTTACTTATTGTCCCCCTTCCAGTTATTAATTTAAATTTGATCATGTTATGATCACTGTTGCCAAGTGGCCCCACCACCGTTACTTCTCTCACCAAATCTTGCATTCCACTAAGAATTAAATCTAAAATAGCTCCCTCTCTTGTTGATTCCTGAACCAATTGCTCCATGAAGCAATCATTTATTACATCCAGGAACTTTATGTCTCTAGCAAGTCCTGATGTTACATTTACCCAGTCAATATTGGGGTAATAGAAATCTCCCATTATTATTGCACTGCCAAATTGGTTTGCTTCCCTGATTTCTCTTAGCATTTCATCATCTGTCTGACCATTTGTCCAGGATGACAATCCACTGTGGCTTCCAAACTTCTCCATCTACACCAAGGCTCATGCCCACTGGATGACTATGCTGTGGAATTTCGTAACCTGGTATCCGAACTCAGATGACGAGAAGATAGCCTCCGCAGTATCTTCCTGGAAGGACCGTCTACCCGAGTCAAGGAAGAATTAGCTGCCCAAGAACCACCTGAGGGCCTGAGGATCCTAATCGACTTTGCCGGCCACTTTGACCAGCAGCTGCAGAAATGCCTGCATGAGTTACGACCTGCCCGCAGACCTCATGATCCTGGCCCCATCCTTCTCCCAGCCTGTGATGCCTCCATCTTCCACCAAGGTCAAGTAACCTCCGGGAGAGGAGCCTATGCAACTTGGCCAGAGTCGACTCTCCGCCGAAGAGAGACAGTGCCGGCGCACCCTGGGGCTATGCTTGTACTGTGCCTGTAAGGGTCACTTATTGGCCCAGTGCCCCGAGAGACCGGGAAACGTCAGAGCCTAGGTGTCAGTGGGGACATGACCCCAATGTACCATTCCAGTGATGATTCGCCATGCCCACGGGGACTTCGCCACCTTGGCGCTGATTGTTTCTGGTCCTGGTGGGAACTTTATTATGACCCAGTTCATCCAACAACTAGGCCTGCCTACACAGCCTCTAAAGCCCCCATTGACCATCTCATCTATTCATGGAGACCCCCTGCCCGGCAGGATCACCCATCAGACGGCCCCTGTGAAGCTTCGCACGGGGATCCTTCATGAAGAGCAGCTCATCTTCCTCATCCTGGAAAAAGCCATATACCCAGTGGTTCTGGGCTTACCATGGCTTCAGGAATACTCCCCTCACATTGATTGGGGGTCTTTACAGATAACTGCTTGGGGCTCAATGTGCCACACATCCTGTCTCTGAAAAGTGTTCCGGCCAGTTCTTCCTGCGGCTACTACCACAACTGTCTCTGCCACTGCAGTATGCCGATTTCATTGACATCTTCTCCAAAGAAAAAACGGAGACCTTACCGGAACACCATCCCATCAATTGCATTATTGACCTCCTTCCTGGCACGGTTCCACCCAGGGGGCAAGTCTACCCCTTATTGTCACCTGAAACCAAAGCCATGTCGGAATATATCCGTGAAAACCTGGAAAGGAGTTTCATCTAACCCTCCACCTCGCCGGCTGGAACTGGCTTCTATTTCGTCGCAAAGAAGAACGGATCCCTACGCCCCTGTATAGACTTTTGAGGCCTGAACGCTATCACCAAAAAGGACCAGTACCCGCTACCTCTGATCCCGGAACTACTGGACCATTTACAAGGGGCTAAACTCGTTACCAAACTAGATCTCAGAGGGGCCTATATGTTGTTTGCATATCACCCGGGAATGAGTGGAAGACTATCTTTAACACCAGGGATGGCCACTACGAATATCTAATGATGTCTTTTGGCCTTTGTAATGTGCCAGTGGTCTTCCAACATTTAATGAATGAGGTCTTTCATGACATGCTCTATAACAGTGTTATTGTCTATCTTGACGACGTTCTCATCTTTACCAAAGACCTCCCGTCCCATCGCCATGAGGTCTGATTGGTACTTCAACCCCTCTGTGATCACAAACTATTCGTAAAACTAGAGAAATGTCTCTTCAAGCAGGAATATCTCCTGGTCCTGGGCTTCATTGTCTCCACTTCTGGTTTTCACATAGACTCTGAGAAGGTTGCCAGCATCCAGAATTGGCCCCAACACTCGAGACTCCGAGCGCTGCAGCACTTCCTGGGGTTCTCCAATTTCTACCGACAATTCATCCCTAACTACTCTCGCATAGTGGCTCCACTCACCATGCTAACCAAAAAGAGGGCGGACCCCAAGCACTGGCCACCCGAAGCGATTGCCGCCTTTGAGGAACTCAAGCACACCATCTTACAAGACACATGCCTCTGTCATCAGGACCCTTCACGTCCCTTCAAGGTAGAAATTGATGCTTCTGATTTGGCTGTTGGAGCCATACTAAGCCAGCACTCCATGAAGGGAACACTGCTGCCATGCTCCTACTTCTCCCGCAAGTTCACCCCGGCTGAAAAAAACTATGGTATTGAGGACAAGGAACTTCTCGCCGTCAAAATGACATTCGAGGAGTGGCAGCAATGGCTCGAGGGGGCACAACACACTATCATCATCTTCATGGTCCATAAAAACCTTGATTACCTTAGCTGAGCTCAACGGCTGAACCCTCGCCAGGCATAGTGGGCCCTAATCTTTAGCCTGTTCAACTTCATCCTCTGCTACCGACTGGCAGCCAAGAATGCACATGCCGACATGCTCTCCAAAATCTTTGACACAGGAGATGCACCTGTGAAGCCCGACCACATTATTGACCCAGCGAGGATACTTTTAGCCACAACACAGACTGTAACACCAGGGAAAACTGTGGTTCCTCTTCGTCTCTGGCAGAGAGTCCTGACTTCTCTCACCGCCGGACATCTGGGAAGAGCCCACACCTTGGAACTCCTGTGGCACTGCTACTGGTGGCCACATATGGCACAGGACATCAAGTCTTATGTAGACTCCTGTCCAACTTGCGCCAGATAGAAACCCTTGGCAGGACGTACCTGGGGCATGCGCCAGCCTCTACCAGTTCCTAAGGAGCCATGGGCACACCTGTCAACAGACTTCATTGTTGATTTACCCCCTTCAGAAGGCCACCACATCATCTGGGTAGTGGTCGACAGGTTTTTAAAAATGATCCATTTCACTCTGCTTCTTAAGCTTCCCTCGGCTACAGAGCTCACCAGACTCTTCATCCAGCATGTCTTCCACCTCCATGGACTCCCAAAACACATCGCCTCTGATCACGGCGTTCAATTCATGGCGAACTACTGATGCTCACTCTGCAAGAAGTTTGGGATTTACATTGATTTCACCACTGCCTACCATCCTCAAGGCAATGGCCAAGCGGAGCAAATTAACCACACCCTGAAGGTATTCCTCCACTCCTTCATAAATGACAGACAGGATGACTGGTCCACTCTTCTCCCCTGGGCCGAATTCTCCAATTCCTACACTCACTCTGCGACCGGTGCCTCTCCATTCCTAATTGTCTATTGGAGACAACCAATGCTACCGCTTCCTACCCCACTTTTGGTTCCTTCTTCGGCTGCGCAGCTCTCCGCCCAGCAGCTGCTGGCCCTCTGGACTCTCACTCAAAGGAACCTCCACAAAGCAGCAGACTAAGCCAAGAGAACAGCCGACAAACACAGGAGACCAGCACCTCTCTTCAATCCCGGGGACCGAGTATGGCTAAGCACTGACCACATCCACTTGCGGGTACCCTCAATGCGATTGGCTCTGTGATATATCAGCCCTTTTTTACCATCATTGAGCGCCTTTGTCCAGTCACCTACTGTATAAGACTCCCATCAACCTTGAAGATGCATAACTTATTCCATGTATCTCTCTTCAAACCGCTGATACTGTCATGGCCCCAGTGGAGACCCCCGGAACATCAGCAGCTGGTGGCAAAGCAGAAGCAAGTATACCAAGTGAAGGAGATCTTCGATATAAGACACCATCACAGATGATGGGAATATCTGATTGCTTGGGAGGGCTTCAGCCCCGACGAAAACACCTGGGAGCTGGCTGCCAATATACTAGATAAGGATTTACTTCGGCCCTTCCATGCCTCTCATCCAGGAAGACCCAGACCTTCTAGGAGGGGGCCTAGAAATGGGGGTATGTTAGGCACCCCAGCCCTTGGGGAGTCGGGCTGGGTCTCCTCACATGTGCAGGCAGGAAGCCCGCTTCAGCGTCCTTCCACCACTGCTGCGTCCCGGCATGGTTCGCCACCACTGCGGCCTGCTTATGGTGCCCCAACACCGCTGCATCCCCGGACTCCTTAGGCGGGTGCACACGTACGCATGGACTCAATTTAAAGGGCCAACAGCGGAAAGTTCCCCGCAGCCCAGGATGATGACATCAGGCAAGGCAAGTATAAATACCCTGCCTTGCCACTTCCTCCTTGCCTCGGCAACAAGTCCAACTCCTAGTGAGTGTGTGTTGTCTGCATCATGACTCCGCGTTCCTATGATTCTTCTGACTCCTGCTCTGGATCCTGCTTTTGCTCCTGCCCTAGTCCTGTTCCAGATCCTCATTGTTCCTGCTCCCTCGGATTGATCTACTGATTCTGACCTTGCTCGTCTCACCGTTCCTGCTTGTACGCTACCTGCCCTGATCTTCAGCCTGGTCCACTGTTCCTGCTTCTCTGCTGTCTGCCCTGACCTCAGCCTGGTCTCTATCTCCTGTAGCCGGCTGCCTGCCTCGACCCTTAGCAGGTCCAACCTGTCTTCTGCCTGCTGTCTGAGAGACCCACACCTAAGTCCTGCCGGCCCCAGCACCCAAGGGCTCAACCTGTGGGGAACGTGGGCTGGTACAGGTGAAGGTCCTGTTGGGCTTTCTCAGAATTGCCTCCCGATGACGAGGACCACCTCGGGCCTTCTCTCGGTGGTGGAAACAACCTCGTCTTGGCTCAAGGGTCCACCTTTCTTACATTGTTTGTGTTTCATATGGCCACATCTAGCCTGGGGGAGAGTGAATGAAGGGATAGGAGGAAAGCAGGGTGAGGGTGAGGAGAAGACCAAGAGAATTAATGTGGTGGGATGGAGGGCAAAACAGTGAATGAAGGGATGGGAAAAAAGGTGGAGGGTGTGTGTGGGTGGGGGGAGGGGGAGGAAAAAGTGAGTCAGAAGATCATGTAGTGCTGTTCCCTGACTTACTACCTCCTTGCTTTTCTTTGGAATAGCTGTCTGTGGATAGCCAGTGATGCATACCAGTCTGTCCACAACCCCAAGGAAAAGGATAGAATGCAGATTTGGGCTAGAAGAGGACAGATATGTGGCAGACTTAGTGGCCAAGGAGCATGAGGAAGAGAGTAGCTGAAGAGGGGGAAATATTGACCTTCAGGGTGGGTAAACTGAAAGACTGATAGGGATGAAATTTTTGGATTCTAGTACTACTGGGAGGAGATAAGGAGCCCTTAGGATTTCAGGAAGAAGGTTGGGGGTCCTTGGCATGGATGACAAGGATCACCATAGCCCCATTCTGTATGCCTTCCTTCTTACCTCAGTGACCCTACATCTGCAGCATCCAACAACTACCCATTAGCCTTTGCCCTCCAGTGCGTATTAAGCTCTGGCAGAATTAGAATGGCTGAGGGCTGAGCACTGCAGGAGGCTGGAGGTGAAGGATTATTGGGATAAGTAAGCAGAAGAATGCTTTTGCATCTATGTGTGTATGAGTGTGTGCATTTTGGACAGTGTTCATTCCCAGCCCTTGCCCCTTCCCCTCACACAGGTCACAGTTGGGCCACTACCACCTTCTCTTTCTTTCCTTACCCTCTCCCTAACTTCACAGAGTTACTTCCTTAGGGTCTACAAATTAAGCCTCTGCTTAGGAGTACATAAACCTACTGGTGTGCTAGGTGTCTTCATCAGTCTCCTTGGACATGGATGTCCAAGGAGACTGATGTTTTTGGGTACTTGCCAGGTTCTTATGGCCTGGATTGGCCACTGTTGGAAACAGGATGCTGGGCTTGATGGACCCTTGGTCTGACCCAGTATGGCATTTTCTTATGTTCTTATGTGTTCTTATGTGTTGGCTGGTATTGTACTGCATGCTCTTCTTTTGTTCTCCTTTGGTGTGGAATGAAGGGATCTAAAGCAAATGTTGTATGCATTCCTCTCTCTCTAGCTACCACACCCAACCTCTCATCTGCCCTCCATCTTTCCCTTTAAATAGTTAACTGAAAGACTGCCATACTACCCTGGGACTCAAATACCTCCTACCTGGGGATTCCAGAGATTTCTCATTGTCAGAAGCCTGTGAGACCCCTGGGTATTGCTTAGGGAGAAGGCATGGAGACTCTCTCCCTGGGGGATCAGGAGAAGGAAGATCTGTCCCACTGTGTCCCTCCTAGGAAGTGGAGGAATGGTGGGGAGCCACTATAGTAGCTTCTCATTTTTCAGATTTTGTTTTAGAAAGACAGTGTGGTTAGAAGACCTGGGAGTAAAACTTATGATGCCCCTTCTTCCCGCCCTGTGCTCCAGGAGATCCCTTGCTGACTTGGGATAAGAGAGAGAGATTGTGAGACACATTAGAAAACAGTCAGTATGATCTATATGTATTTACTTCCGAGGACCCCTTACTTGCAGGCCTATGCAGAAAAGTGTGTTCAGCTAAACACATTTTTTCTGCATGCACTTCAACACACATTCTCTGTGGGAAAAACTTAAAACTGATGTAGCAAGGAATTTTGCACACAGAAAACGTGTGTTTCCAAATAGGAGTACTGTTTAGCACCCTTGCAGGGAAATCCCATGCCAATGAGGACATTAAGCATTACTCTCTAATGGATAGAGACTGCATTTGGCAGGTACGTCACTGGATAACTAACCCCTGATTACAGATGGAGTTAAGTTTGCTGCGTTATTATAAAAAGAGTCAAAAAGTTAACACAAAGATGAAAAACAGTCTCAACACAATGCAGGCAGCCGGCCACACTTACCCGGATAATAACTAACTTAACCGAGTAAGTGGCAGCAGCCACCACTTATCCAGATAGCCTATCAGGGATGCCTCCACCCTCTTCCCTAGTTAAAATGTATATTTCACTTTTGCCAAATGCACAGTTTACAGTTTCTTACCATTTATAAACTCTGGATGCATTAGCATATCATTAGCTTACTCATCGGGAGTTTACCCAAAATAATATTGGCGTTGCAAAATGTGCAGTGAAAACCTGAGCCCATTTTATTAGAATCAAGATTATTGCATCAACTTGTTGGAGTCTTGACCTTTGGGAAAGACAGAGCAATTAAGACACTCAGTGCAGAGGCACTGTTAGCATTGGAGGGGGTTTTCTGATCAACAAGATCAACCCTGGCAACCTGTGAAAAACAATGAATCCAGCCCTACAAAAGAAAAGACATACATACACAAAACGTTGCAAATATAAATCCTTTTTTATACAAATTTTAAAATATAACTATTACATCAGTTTAAAAGAAATAAAATAAATGACAGGAATGGGAAAAACTAGGAACCAAAATTGTTTACAAGAACAAAAAAAAGACGCCAGGGTATTAGGGAGGCCAGGGACAGCAGATTTAGAGACCTGGCTGGTACATACCCAGGTACCAAGCTAAGACCAGCAGTACCAGGGTCTAGTGCCACTGGGTCTCAACTTGGCGCATGGATGCAGCATCCAGACCCCCCCAAGGGCTGCTTGTATCACCCTCAGCTCCTTCCCTATCATCTGCATGACCTGGGCAAACTGCCCCTGAGAAACAAGTTCATCACCTGGAGCAGGTACTCCAGTCAATAAGCCTGGTTCTCCAGTCAGGCCGGCAGATGATGGTAGAAGAGGACAAGGGTGATACAGGCTTCCCTCAGCCAGCAAAAGACTGGCCAGTATGTGTCCCTGCATCCCTACTACCTTGGTCCAAAAGGAGAGGAGGTCCTACTAGGAAGGGGAGAGGGTGCTGTGGCCCAGGGTGCACCTCTTAGAGATATTAGACTGCCAACGCTTCTGCTTTTCCTCTTGATGGTGGCAGGGATGGGGGAGGAGCAGGACACAGTGGTGGCAGCTACATTGACGCAACCTGGGGCTGGTTGTTTCCGGCCTCCTCCTGCCACTCCTGTTCCTCTTCCTCTTCCGGCAACGAGTTGTCATCTGAAGAGAACAGCAATAGTGTGTCATGAGCTCTCATATTGTTAGAGGTTATTGTTTTATTTGGGAAGGTGTAAGGCAAGGGAAAAGCTACTAGGTATGAGGCTATGACATCCTATATGTGGTGCCTAAACAATAGAAAAATCTTTTCACATTCAGAATATCTATTTCAGCTGGCTGTTGTTTGATGCTGCCTTGCATGTGCAATGGTCTGTGTGTTTGACTCTATGACAGGGCTTGAGGTGATGGGTAGTGGTCTACATAGCAAGACATCTAGGGTCATGAGGCTGTAAATACCAGTTGTGTTGGACAGGGCCCATATAATTTGCATACAAAGAAATGTTTGAGTGGAGGTGAAGAACCTGAAGGTTCTCAGCTAGGCTAGAAGGTACCTTTGAATGAACACCTCAGGACAGCGCTGCCTGTGACCCAGAGAGCATTCTCTATATAAGTATGTCTGAGTAAGGATTTTTGTTAGCTGAAAGTAGAGGCAAGGTCATGCACAGCAGTAGGCCCTAGGGATGTGCAGACCAAAAGTTTAAGTTCATAAGTCCATAAGTCGAAAGGGGGGTCCCATTTGCGGTCAATATGGACATATGAAGAATTCCATAAGTTGAGTCTATGTCCATATGTGCAAATAAAAATTAAACCCCTCACCCGCCTTAATCCCACCCCCCCCCCAAGACTTACCAAAACTCCCTGGTGGTCCAGCGGGGTCAGGACGCCATTCCTGAACTCCTTTGCAAGGAGCACGTGACGTCGGCGTCACGTGATTCCCCTCGGGTTCGCTCCGGGACCCCTCGTTGGGCTCAAAAGGAACTTTTGGCCAGCTTGGGGGGGGCCTCCTGACCCCCCCAAGCTGGCCAAAAGTGCCTTTTGGGCCCAACGAGGGTTCCGGGAGCGAACGCGGCGTCACGTGATTCCCCTCGGGTTCGCTCCCGGACCCCTCGTTGGGCCCAAAAGGCACTTTTGGCCAGCTTGGGGGGGTCAGGAGGCCCCTCCAAGCTGGCCAAAAGTGCCGTTTGGGTCCAACGAGGGGTCCGGGAGCGGAACCGCGATGGACCACGTGACGTCGGCGTGACGCGAACGTCACGTGATTCCCCACGCGTCCACTCCCGGACCCTCATGGAACTTTTGGCCAGCTTGGGGAGTTTTGGGGAGTTTTGGTAAGTCTTGGGGGGGGGGGGATTAAGGAGGGTGAGGGGTTTAAATTTTTATTTAGATCAACAATCGCGATTTCCAACGTATTCAACATAGCTATGTTGAATAAGTTGGAAATCCGATCGTTTACGCCTCATCATTTTTTTAAGTTAAAAAAAAAAATAAGTTGCATTTTCCATTTAAGTTCAAAACGAATGCCCACCCCTAGTAGGCCCATGTGTGTGTGCTGATAGAAACAGGACCTATACAGACTATGTGAATTTGGCCCTGATGACTAGAGAAAGAACTTACCTCCAGCCCCAGCCCACTGATCCCGCAGCCAGGCCAGCTACCTCCTCTTACACAGATGTAATCACCAGGCCTTCCTCTTTAGGTTCTCAATCTATAGGAAGGAATAGAATGAAAAAGTTGAGTGTGCACTATAAATATAATAGTGACTTCCATAATGGTTTGTCATAATGAATCCTACTGATATCTACAGTGAGTAGCATGGTTCTTTGCACCCCATTACTGTACATAGAAGTGATGCGATGGCACCTTCATCTAAGGTATACCATGCATGAAGAGCCCTAGACCCTAGGTCACTTTTAACGTAGCTGCAGTGCAGGTAGCGGGAATATCCATTTCCACAGAAGGGACAACTTTGTAGAGTACAAAGAACCACTTGCATTTTTGATTTACAAAGAACCATGTAACAGGCCCTAACAATGTATGACTGGATATATATAAACATAAAGCTCAGAACTGGCCCGAATATAGCACCATATTTGCTACAGGCAAAGATATTCACTCTGATCTTTGATCAAATCTGGCACCCTAGTGCCCCCCCCCCCATGCACAACATATGCGCCCCTAAAGCACACCCATATATTACATATGTGCCCCTAGAGCACCCCTATGCATTACATACCCACCCCCAGCCTCTACTGCCCCCCCCCCCCCCATGCACTACTTACCCACCCCAGCTCTTATTGGTTCCCTCATGCACTACTTTTCCCATGTCAGTGGGAGGCTCCAGTATTGAAGTCCTCCCTTCCAGCATGCTCCTCCTGAGGTTTCGTCTCACACTAGTATACAGAAATAGCCTGTTTTCATTCAGAACCACCAGGGACACCAAGCAGGCGATGTCCCTGGAAGTAAAATTTGGCTGGTGCGCAGGTGGTGGATTTTGGTGGCACACCTCGGAAGAACAGAAATTGCGGTCCTTGCATAAACGCATGTATGTGCACACATATGTGCACGTACTATTCGAACATTCACATGTCTGCAAATGGGCACGCACAACCGCATAACCGCAACGGCAGAAGTACATGCATTTTGTAGTGTGTGCACACTTGCGCGCACGATACAAAATGTCCTCCTTTGTGCATGCGCACCCACATGCAAATGCTCATTGATACGATCACGCATTTTTCAAAGTTACCATCAAGATAAACTAACATCCCTTATCTCCATCCTAAACAACTTAGGATAAGTGTCAAAATTGCTTGCATCTGCTCATTTAAACGTGTATATGGGTGCATGCAACATTATTACTGTATTTTATAATCAGTGTGGAAAGGTTATAAAATGCAAATAAATGTGCGTGCACAAATGCTCACATATATTTAAACCACAAGCCATGCAAGTTCTGATTTATCCAGATAAATGTTGATTTATCTGGCTAAATAGTGGTGCGTAACTAGATAAGTCTGAAAAGTGCTATTTAGACGGACAAGTAGTACATTTTAGACTTATCTGGCTATATAGATCTGCTGTTACTTAGCTGGATAAGTGCTACTACTTATCCAAACAAGTTCAAATTTGTTCATCTAAGTAGCAGGAAAGGTGATATTTAGCCAAATAAATTGGAAATTAGCCAGATAAGTGAGTACAACTCATATACCCATGTATTTGTACTTCCAGTTTTACCAGGATACACATATAGATTTTTATCGCATTAATTTGATACTTTTACCCTCCTCCTTTCCTGCAAGTCAGCTTTTACAGCTATAAATCAGGATATTTTATAACTTGCACGTGACAATGAAATAACCAGATTTACCATTTAGTCTACTAGTTCACCCAGTCCATCTGCAACTTGTGAAGACCCTCCTGGATCTTCAGTATGAAGTACCCCCATTGCACCCAGATCCCCTATCCAGTATTTTTTTAACTTTAATGATATTTATGATTACTTTCACCAGATATCAAGCAGGAGTAAATATATACAAGTAAAAGATATACGAGCATTACTTTATCATGTTTTAAAATAGTACCTTATGCGCATAAATGTTGGCCCCAACTCAGAACACTTCTGGCACATCCCTTTTTTACATACTCAAAGTTACTCCCAGACCCTGATATACGCATGTAAGTAGCAATTTTGAAAATAGCATGTATTCACATATGTGCTATTTTATACATGCAAGTATTAATTTTTATAGGCCTGATTTTCAAAAGCATTTACATGCTTAAAAATGCGGTTTACACATGCAAATGTAGTTTACCTGTGTAAGTAAGCTTTTGAAAATTGCCTAAATATATTCCATTGAATTGTCCATGGGATTTATCCACGTAAATGCACTTATGTGTGTAATTGGTTTTTGAAAATTGTTACGATAGTAGTTACATTAACAAGTGTAAATTCTTCCAAAAATTACTCATTGAGGTGCACAATATTTGAAAATTCACCAGCTAGCATGCATTTCTTGAAACTCAGAAAAATAATGGAAGAATGCATGAAACTACCAACCATATTGTTATTATAATTATAGAGTAAATGTCTTGACAACAAAATTATGTCTACTGATTTTAGCTTAATGTAGTAGAAGAGCTTGTTCAAATAATTCCTCTTTGCTTAAAAATAAAATAAAACTTTTAAACAAAAATCTGCATAGATAAACAAGAAATCCACATGCAAGAAATTGGAAATTTATTTTGAACTATTTTTAGAGAACATTGATGACTAAAAACACAAACTTGATTAATTATTACTATTTTATAATGAGAAGTGCGGTATCACTTTAAAAGTTTAGGTATAATTGTATGTGCATAATGTCCTGTATGTGCCAGTATTTCCATATGGTTGCTCAGACTCAGTCACCTACCCATACTTCAATACAAATGTCATTTGTTCTTGGGCCCACTTGCAAGTCCAAATGGTTTCAACTCATTAGACAAAGATTGTATTCCCAACAATCATTGGTGGGGTGAGAGATTTCTTATTATTATTTATATTTTAATAAACATTTTCTATATTACATTAAAAAGATAGAACTTTGGAAAACAATTCCACCATAAACAAAAATCATTTTTTAATCTGGCATATAAGAAAAATAATAAGACTTGTTCCAAATCTATGTTGAGGATCCCTTAAGAAATGAGATTAAAATTAAAAAAAAGTAAACTGCCTGAAAATGGAAAAAGCATCTGGATTAGTAAATTATATCATCTCTATTCATTTTACATTAATTTAAGCTCCAGATGTTGCTGTTTCAGGCTGCTTCGATTTGCTTGTAACTTTCAGAGTGCCTCCCTCCATGATATCATCCGTCATGATGAAAACAGCTGATTCTATGATATCAATTGCATGACAGGCCAGAAAGAATTGCTGCATGTCTGCATTCCAAAGTGGTGCTTACATTTCTAAATACAAATAAACAAACACATGTAATGTTTCTAGAACTTTATTAATGATTGTTCATAAAGAATTTACACACTGGAACTCCTTACCTACCAACCTCCGGCTCGAGACTTGCCCAATTAAATTCAGAGCTAATTTAAAGACCTGGCTCTTTAAACAAGCGTACCCGCAATAACCTCTTAGCCCCCCTGCCTTCTCTCCTCCCCTTTCACACCATGCAGCACCTAACTGAACATTTGTACATAATTTTCTGTCACTATTGTTATACAATTAATTGATGTTATTTCGGGTTTTGGTTATTTTTCTTCTTTGCTTATTCTCTGTTCCTATGTAATCCCCCCTCCCCATATACCTGTTTATTGTAATTTCCACCTTCCGTTCTGATGTAAACTGATATGATGTCGCCACTAATATCGGCATAGAAAAGTTCTTAAATAAATAATAAATAAATAAATAAATAAATAATGTTGAATCTATAAGTTTTCAAAATGTACTCATTTAAAATCAGCATTTAGGGGCCAATGTATTTACCAGCAGTATGTTCCACAGGTTAGAGGCCTGTGTTCACAAAAGTTTGCTATTGATGCTAATGACCTCCAAGCTCATTTGCATCCATGACAAATTTTTTCAAGAAATATATCACACCTAGACAAGGCCAGGAACTTTCTATGCTTCCA
The DNA here is from genome assembly GCF_901001135.1 of Rhinatrema bivittatum. Lineage (NCBI taxonomy): Eukaryota > Metazoa > Chordata > Amphibia > Gymnophiona > Rhinatrematidae > Rhinatrema > Rhinatrema bivittatum. The sequence goes on along the minus strand of NC_042616.1, from coordinate 206,443,552 downwards.
CCCTTGACAATCTACATGATACTGGCCCGGGATCCTTGGGGATACTGTGGTATTAAAGAGGCTACATAGCCCATCTGACGCCACCCCCTTACATGTTTCTTAAAATCTCTCATGGTGTATATGGATCCCATCATGCTAGAACTATCCCCTAACTTACTCATGGACTGTTAATGGAAAAAAAGCGTGTCCTTCATTAAGCCCTACTACTACTACGATTACTACTACTACTAAAACAGAATAAGATCTACTCCATTATCTGATGGTACAGATTTGCAGGTTGTCACACAAGCGAGAAGCATAAGGATAATAACTGATTTTATTTTATCATTTATTCTGCAGATAAAGGCTATAGTGAGATCCAGCTTTTACAAACTGCAGTTACTGCGTGGACTTAAGTCCCTATTATAGCCTGCTGACGTCCACTTTGTTCAAGCTTTTCTGCTGCCAGCACTTGACTACTATACCATGTGACAGGGGCTGACCAATGGCAGTGGTAGCCCCTGTGACATAGGCTATCGGCACCATGATGAAACCAGCACCGAGGGTGTGAGAGTGCAAGGAATGGCTCCCGGACTCCTCGCTGGACCACCAGGGAGTTTTGGTAAGTCTTGGGGGGGTCAGGAGGGTGGGGGGTTTAAATTTTTATTTAGGAGGCCGAATAAAACAGAAATCTGTTTAATACGTGGGGAGTCGCGATGCGTTTCGCCTCCCCATGTATTTAACAGATAGCAAAAAATAAGTTGCGGATTACAAATCCGTGGAAAATGGATGCACATCCCTACCAGCCACCCAGCTGTCTACATTCCTAATAATCGAATCACCAACTATGACGGCCGACCTAACCCTTCCCTCCTGGGCAGTAGGCCTTGGGGAGATATCCTTGGTGTGAAAGGACAATGCATCACCTGGAGAGCAGGTCCTTATTACAAGATCCTTTCCTGCTGCATCAGGTTAATGCTCTCCAATCATGAGACCGTCTTCCTCCAAGGCAGCACCAGGGCTACCAGTCTGAAGTTGGGAGTTGGCTACTATGTCCCTGAAGATCTCATCTATATACCTCTCTGTCTGCCTCAGCTCCTCCAGGTCTGCCACTCTAGCCTCCAGAGATCGGACTCCTTCTCTGAGAGCCAGGAGTTCTTTGCATCGCATGCACATGTACAATTTCTCTCCAGCGGGTAAAAAATCATACATGTGACACTCGATGCAAAAGACTGGGAAGCCCCCCTCTTGCTGCTGGACTTTTACGCTCTCCTCCTCCAGAAGGGAGGAGTTAGCAATCTGCTGTCACTTACCTCGCCAGGAGGGCAGAGTTAGCAAGCTGTTCTGCTGTTCTCTTGAAAGGGGAAGGAGTAGCGATATGACATGACCTGCTCCTCAAGAGGGGAGGAGTTAGCTATCTGTAGATCTGTTAGCGAACTGCTGTTAGATGCTCCTGTAAGGAAAGAAGGTAGCAATCTGATACCAATCTGCTAAGGAGTAGCAATCTGTTATGGATCAACTCTCCAAGGAATAGGAGTTGGCAATCTTGTATAATGATACTCTTCTGAGGAGAGGAGCTAACAATAGGTATATTGTACTTCGCTACTGAGATAGCAATCTATCATGCCTCCGCTACAGAGTAGCAATCTGTATATATTAGCTGCTGGCAAGTCTCAAGTAAGAGGAGTAACTGTCTATATAATACTTCCGTGAGCGGAGTTAATGGTCTATAGTGGTTGGCTCCCACAGGGTAACAATAGTGAAAGGAATGGCCACTTGGAGGAAATGGTGAATCCCTGGGCCAATGGCCGATGACAGTGCCCCCAGGAGGAGATGCTGAGAGGAACCACCGGCTAGGCTAGAATATGAGATAAACACAATAGTTCTTTATTAGATTGGAAGCTGGACCATCAGGGGTGGCAGTAGTGAGTCGCTGTGTTCAACAAGGCTGAAGTCCTTCTAATACTGGAATATAATCTCTGGGTCACTGAGCTGTAGAAAGAGACTAGAAGTAGTGAGTAGACAAGGTATACTGGGTACAAGATGGTACACTCACAATAGTAGATGTCTGCAAAGGTCTGTATGCTACAGAGAGTCTTCAGTACATTCAGGAACAGGAGCTGTAGGCGAGCACTGGTTCCCACAAACAGTCTGTAATATGAACTCACAATTGCTGTATATGAAATGGATTCTAGAGTAGAAGAGAGTCTGTAAAAGATTCTAGGAACATGGGCCCTCGTGGAGCGAGTACCGGTTCCTATCTGTAATCTTGCCAATGTAACTCTAGATATCTGTACCTGCGATAACGACTTGGACGGAAGGGAGTCTTCAGAGCAATAGGAATGTAGTCCCTCGTGGGTGCAAACAGTCTAACTTCAGTTAGTCAGTGACTCACTGCTCTCTTGATTAACAAATGTTGGTACCTAATCAAATCAAATCACTAACTCAACACTTTTCCAAGGTGAGTAAATGAACTGAACTTTTCAACCTTTTTACTTAGGTATACACTGCTCCTAGTTTATTTCTAGCTTCTGGCTTCTTTTTTTTTTTTTAGTATACAAACACTCTAACTTCTGCTTACTAGCTGCCTTTCAGACTTTTAAAAATAAACACACTAACTACTGCTTATTAGCTGCCTTACTGACTGACTATTTAAAAATACAAACAGTCTAATTTCTGTTTATTTGCTGCCTTACTGACTATTAAAAGCACAAACACACTAAATAATATTACCAAATAGTTAACTTTGCCCCAATTCTTTTAAAAAAGTCAATGTCCCAAGCAAAAACTTACTGATTCCTTTCAGCCACCAGCAAGGTGATCCTCTCCTCTCAGTGCTCCCACTGGATTGTGGGTTACTGAGTTCTTCCCTTGCAATATATAATGTGCTTCTAAGGTAAATTAGTGCAAAACAATCCCTTTGGAGATTTACACTATAGTTAGTTGTCCTGAGTGACTCACTGTATATCCATAAGAGCTGTAATGTGATGAGCAAAGGGCTCATCACAATACAGCTCTTATGGATATACTGACTGTCAGGCCAGACTTGCCAAAATGAGAGAATGTGCCTTCTCAGTGGTGTCACCTATATTTTGGAATTCTTTATCTCAGGAGTTAAGGTTGACAGAATGCACTAAGACATTTAAAAGTCTGTTAAAAACTTTTCTGTTCAGACAAGCCTTTCCTTACACTCAGAATGACTTTGATCTGAATTAAGTTGGCAGAGTTTTAGTTTGTAACTTTTCTTTTTTTGTTTCCTTTTTATTGTTTTTAACTTTTTTGTATTGAATTATTATGTATGTTCTGATATAAGCCACCTAGGGTTTAGGTCCAGGTAGTATATTAATTAAAATAAATAAATGCCTTCTACTACTACTACACTACTATTATTTATCATTTTTTAAATGCTATTAGTCAAATGCAATTTTGTACAGATACACATAAGAGATGGACCCTGCTCCATGGAGTATACAACCTAGTTAAGAAAAACATGCATGGCAAGAGACTGTGAGAAGTTTATTTATTGTAGAGAAGTACTTAGCTTTTAAATGTAGTCTCAGAACAATGATTTGTTACACTGGATTTGAGTTCGGCCAGGGATGGAGCATGACACACAGTTTCAGATACCTACTTCAGGAATACGGTACAGCAAGGAGGATAGCATAGAGTCAGACGTTGGCAGTGGAGGAGAGGGGCATAGATAAGAGCACCTTGCTGGATGAACTGAGTTCATGAGGAAAACTGTAGGGAGAGAGAAGAGAAGATAGGTAATCAAGAGCTACAAAAGAAATACGAAGTCCTGCCCACATGTCTCCGAAAATAAGAGTAAGAGTAGCCCCTCTTCTATTTGTGTCTAAGAAGAAGGGTCCCACACAGTCCTGGGCCTAAGTTCTTATACACAACCTCATAGTCCATTCAGCCCTGGGGGTGTAAATTCTTTGAAATGGGTGGGATAGACCTGCAGGATCTGAAACATAGGGGGTGACTCTTGCTGTGAGTAAACTAGATAGGTTTAGGTACCCAAGTAAACAGGCTGTTCACTCTGGATGGATGTTTCAACCACAGAAAATCTTCAAATTAAATGTTATTTAATTATATTATATTTTGAACCTTGTACATAGCTTTCCCTCCCCCCCCATCCCAATTTATCCTACCCCCAGTTGGAATGTATTTCTAAATTCTTGGTTTCTTGTTGCACTCTTGTTGTTTTCCAGTTATTTGTAAACACCATACCTAATTGATGTGGTTTGTTCTAGGTTTTCTGTAAACCGATACGATGTGCAAACGGTTGTCGGTATATAAAATCTTTAAATAAATAAATAAATAAATAAATAATTTGTTTTTGTTTATTTATTTATTTATTTATTTATTTATTGGATATGCCATAGCCCTAAGCAATGTACAATATAACATATGTAATTAAAATACAAAATTATTTATCACATGACATGAAAAAAGATGGCACCATACACATTTAGGGGTAGATTTTCAAATAGCGCGATTTGGCGTACTTTTGTTGGCGCATCAGGCGCTAACAAAAGTATGCTGGATTTTAGTAGATACGCGTGTAGCCGCGCGTATCCGCTAAAATCCGGGATCGGCGCAGCCTACCTCCGTTCCCTCCGAGGCCGCTCCGAAATCGGAGCGGCCTCGGAGGGAACTTTCTTTTGCCCTCCCCTCACCTTCCCCTCCCTTCTTCTACCTAACCCACCCGCCCGGCCCTGTCTACACCCCCCCTTACCTTTGTCGGGGGATTTACGCCTCCCGGAGGGAGACGTAAATCCCCGCGCGCCAGTGGGCCGCTAGCGCGCCGGGACGTGACCTGGGGGCGGGTCCGGAGGGCGCGGCCATGCCCCCGGACCGCCCCGGGCCGTAACCACGCCCCCGGGCCCGCCCCCGCAACACTACGGCCCGCCCCGAAAACGCCGCGCGGATTGGGCCCGCCCCCTCGACACGCCCCCGACACGCCCCCTCGGAAAACCCCGGGACTTACGCGAGTCCCGGGGTCTGCGCGCACCAGTAGGACTATTGAACATAGGCGCACCGGCGCGCAGGGCCCTGCTCGCCTAAATCCGCCCGGATTTAGGCGGATTTAGGCGAGCAGGGCTCTGAAAATCCGCCCCTTAGTACTTCTCGTTCATATCCAAACTCAAATTTCCAAAACTTCCTTGCATCTATCAAGTGTCCCTAAATATTTGAGGTCCCAGGAATATCTCCCCTTCCAGGACATGGAGAAGTAAGAAACCCAGATGGGCAGGGATCTTCTAGATGTGACTGGAATTCCTTGCCCAAAAATATCTGAGGCACTGTTCTCCAGGCCATCCAAATATCTTAACTTCTCTTTTCCCAGGTGAACACTGGTGGGGGTTTACATTACAGTTAAAAAAAAAATTCTTGCAAGTAGAGTTGCCAACTGCCTAGTTTTGGACCGGACAGTCAGGTTTTCAGGAGGATGCTCCTCTCCCCCACAGTCTCTTAGTTACAAGGAGAGAAAGGCAGGGTCAGAGCCTCTTAGACAAGAACTGCGTTATATTCCTTCCCCACAACTTTTCTTATGCTGTGATTGGACAGCATAGGGAGAGGAGATGGGGCACAGCAGAGCCCTCAGCAACCAGCGGCTCTACAGATTTCTGTAGCAATGACCCCGCTTGGTCCCACCCACCCCTCCCCTCTCACAGCATACTGGGCCAGGACCCGAGAGAGTGGTGCAGTGAGCCGGCTGAGACAGAGACAGGCACAGGGAAGAAGATGGAGAAACAGACAGACAGATGGCGGTGCAGGTGAGGAGAGGGGAGAGACACAGATGGGACAGAATCAAAAGGGGCGGAAAGGGGAGATGTTCACATGGGGAGAATGGTAGGGTTGGGGATGTGGATAGGCCTAAGAAAAAATATGATTAATAAAAATAATACTTACCAGAGAAGAGTCCTTAGATGTTAATATGACCAGGTCCAGCATGAGTGGAAGTCATCTGGCAGAATTGCTGATGGGTTGCTATTTTTGTTGAGACACCCGGGATCTGACTTGACTGATTGCTACTGAAAAATAAAAAAGAGAAAGTTACCACAGTTTCCCCAATGTTGAAAAAGAGAGTAGATTAGATATCAGGGCATGCTGCTACGCCCCTTTGCTGACTGGAGGCTGCAGAAAGAAGAAAAGGGGCCTGGGCTTTTGCTAGAGGCGGGCCCAGGTGGAAAGAAATGCTATCATGGCATTTATTGGGGCTGCTGTCCCTGAGAGCTTTAAGCACAGTTGTGAAGCTGCTGCTGCCGTTTGCTCTATGGATTCTTTCCATGTATTTTGTTAAAATCCAATAAAATATTAATAAAAAAAAAAGAAACTGGGTCATTTATTAAACTGCGATGTGCCGTTATTGCATGCATTGTGGCTGTTCTAAATAAATCAGGGAAGGGGGGGGGGGGGAGTGTGGGCAGGGTTTGGGTGGGGTTATGGCCCGGCAGCACTGTGGGTGATAATGTTTTACACATTATCGCCGGCAGCACCACAGGAAATAACACCGACTTTTCCCGTGTGCTATGGGGATGACAGTGTGCTGCACTGCTGCACCGCTGTGATTCGGCCAGCTGCACACTATCGACCTGCCCCTTTTTTTTCCCATGGGCCATCATTCTGCTATATTACGGAATGATGAATTCTGGGGTAAGTGACAGTTATAGAAGGTACAGCAGAACCTAAGCATACATTGATGAGGAAGGTGGTGCGGTACTGGTGCTCCTCAGTTGAGAAATTCTAATCTGCTTAGAATGAAAAAGAAAGTTCAGAATTAATTGATGGCAAGTATATTAAGATTGAATAAGTGGGTAAGCATTTGAAATATATTAAAAATTATATTTTTGCTAAAAGTTGGTGACTTTACTATTAAGGAAGCACCAATGGTAATTGCTATAACTATTTATGATTAGCTGTCTCCCAAAAAATTTATGACAGCTAGATTAGGGTGTATTATAGAATGTTACAGTAAATTTATTCAGTGTTACTGGAGTAAAATTGAGATTGTACTATTAATGCATGAATGAGCACATAAACGTCAACAAAAGCAGATTTGAATAAAGAAAAGACACTCAACATAAGTCTGAGATACTGAGAACTGTAGCTAGCTAAAGAAAGCTAGATATTTAAATACTAAGAAGAAAACAGGATTTTATGTTGATGGCACAAGAAAGATAAATATAAAACAAAGAAAAATACAGTCTAAGAGCTATCCTCCAGATAAGAAAAAGATAAACTTGCCAAGTTAGGGTAAATGTGATTATCTTTTGTTTTTCTTAGTTAGAACACAGTTACAATAAGATGCAACATTAACACATAGGGAACACACTGACACAGTTTACAGAAGATATGCTGGTAGGGAGATAGTATTGCTTTTTGATTTATTAAAGATAGGAAGTAGGAACAAACAGATGAATAAAGAAGAAAAAGAAACAAGTCTACTCAATGCTCTCAAGCAATGCACACAAGTAGAAGAAAAAGAGGCTTAAAAAATATATAAGTAGAACTAAAGCTAAGTGAAAATATAAACAAGCTTGTTTATAAATACAGTGTAGGAAATAAAGCAGAGTTACTTACCTGCATAAATATTTATTAACTGAGATGTAGGACTTCTTTAGATACCTAGAAATAAAGATAAATAAAAGAAAACACAAAGTATCAATTGCAGAAAAAATTGTATTATATAGGTATAAGAAAAGCTTGATGAAAGGTATAATAGAGAAACTGTTATAAAATATACTTATCTGAAGGTATTTCTTTAAGAAGAGGTTTATGAATGTTTGTGGCATTTGATACATTGATTGGAGATCTGTGAAAAGAAAAAAAATTAAACATTTAAGGTAAAGGATAATTATTAACATAGCATTTGCCTTTATCCTATTTTTTTACCTCAGTTTCCTCTCCTAACTTGCAGGAGACAAATTGATCGGGTGATAAAGTGTATTAATACGTTTTATCCTTAAAATTACCTGATAAGGAATGAGGATTTTCACATATACCTCTTTACATTTAACAACAAGGTTCCCAACATCCTACACTCAGCCATGCTATTATTAAATTGGGAGGGTAACCTTTGTAAAGATGGTTTACAAGAAACAGAGCGGGGTTGGAGGGAGAGAATGGGTCACAGGGTCTCTTGCTCAGTCAAGCCGACAGCTACAGCTGTCTGGGAAATTGCTCTATAGGCTGCACCTTCCTCTCTCAGGTCTCACTCTGGACCCATGCCTTGTCCCTTTGCAGCTTAGAATTTTCCTGTTGTTAAACAGAAATATATACGGAAGGATTTTAAATCCCCAGCACTCGCAAATCCGGGCAGATACGCGCATGGCCGGGTCGAGCGCGTGCTGAGCACATTTTCTAAACGGACCCTCCAAGCGCATATCTGCTAGTATGGGCGGAAGAGTCGGGGTTTAGAAAAGGGGCGGGTTGGGGGTGGGGCTGGGGCAGGTTGGGAGCCGGCCGGGAAAGTGCCATTTTGCTCTGTCCTGTGGAAGCACGTGCGGCAGCCGGCTGGCACGCGGAACTTACTACTGCTCCAAGGGAGTGGACTGGAAGGGACACTGGGGGGGGCAGGCAGTGCCTCCTTGGATGACATGACCTGCCTGCTGAGTTAGCAGCCACATAGGGGCTAAGGAATGTTTATTCCACTACAATGGTGGCAGGCATGCAGCACCATTGGTCAGCCCCCTGATGAGGTGCGTTAGTGCCCCCTGGGCCTGGCACCCTGGGCAGTTGCTTGCCTCTTCTGACATTTCCTGGTTCTCCCCTCTTTCCCCCTTTCCCTGCCTAGCATGCTGCTGACCTTCTGAAAACATGTGTGAAAGAGAGAGGGAGCACGTACGAGTGAGTGGATTTGTGTGTGACAGAATGAATGGGTATGTCTATGAGAGACGGACATGGGAAAATGTTTGCGTTACCCACCATCGCCCCCTAATAATCCATAAGATGAGAAGTGGGGAGCAGCTGAGTGGTAAACTTTTTTTCTGATTCAAAAAAACAAAGCTCACAAAAAAAAAATTCTTGAAACAGACTTTCTCCCAAAAAACAAGAGTCACCACGGTCCCTACACTGGATATAAAATGGCAAAGCTGGTCTTTTCTCTTCTTATTCTGGATAGCCAGGGGAGTAAGGCCTAGCCCACCAGGGATAGGGAAACCAGAAAACAAAAAATGCTCCTTCTCCTCTGATTGCTAACTAAAAATGTCATACAGAACTCAGAGGCAGTTTGTCCAAGAGTAGGCTGGTATCTACCACTGCAGCCACCACAGGGGTGCTATAGTAAGTGGTTTGGTCCACACCTGTACTCTCCATCCACATCTTTGACTAAGGCAAATTAGTGCAGAACCCAAAGGATCTCTGCATAAGTGAAAGCTTCAATTTGGGGTCCTCTCACTCCTGCTCCCCCCCCCCCCTCAAAGCTTAACCCATAGATGGGGCGATCTTCTGGGGACAAGAACAATCCCTATTTGCTTTTGATCTGCCACTGGCTGGGCTGAGCCTCTACACTCCTGTGTACGTGACAGTGCTGGGGCTTAAATTGTAGAATTTTTTTTTGTGTGTTTCTGAATGTTCTGTACTATTTTTTTGCATAAAGCCCTCTTTTGTGAAAATATTTTACAGCTTAATGCAACAGCCTCTTCGATGGCTATCAGGATCCAATCCTCAAGACCTGAAATTAATTTTCAAAATAACCCTAGTCCTTCATCTAAATGCCTTAGACATCTTACTTTAAGCAGAAATTTAAGTGATAGTTTGGAGACATAATTTCACATTAGATGGTCAGATGTAATTTCTGAAGTGTCAGTCTAAAGGTCATTAATGCATCTAATCCTCTACCAGGTTGGAATGGAAGGTATTTTGGCTGGGGCAGTTTCTAAAGCTTTTTTTTCTATTTTATAGCATCAATTTCCACCCACTTTAGATTTTAGCAAGTTGGGGGATGTACACACTGGTCAGACAGCACAGATTAGGCATGCTCAGACTATTGATTCCACATTCATATGGCACACATCTGATTCATGAGTTTGGACAGACAGACAGATAGACACAGTGAAGCTAATAATGGCTGCATTTGCTTCATTATGAAACATACCTAAAAAAAATGTAATGCTTGACTGTCTTAATTTTTAAAGTTAAAATATGTCATTCAATTCCTCCTATTTCTTTCTAACTCTTAGCCTCCGACATTATTTTGTACCGTAAAGGTTTCATACCATGTGCTTTCTTTCCCTTTCATAATAATCATATTATTTATTCTGTTTTGTTTTTTTTTTTGTTCCACATTGTTAGCAGAGGCATAGCGAGGGTCTCCGGTACCCAGGGACCAATGCATTTGTGTTGTCTCCCCTGCACTCCCCTTCTCACCCACCATCACCTGCCAGTGCATCATCCCATGGCACCACTGTGTGGGGTCTCTTTTCACTGGAGAAGGGCAGGAACCCAGCCAGCGCGTCACCACAGGGTGCCGCTGCGCAGGGCTGGTGCTTTTTTGCAGCCCCGTGCGTGCAAACAATTATAGTGCTGGCCCTTCCTCATTCTGGTTTTTTCTTTTTTTTTTTTTTTACATTTTCTATGTATTTGTATTCTAATCAGGATCAGTGCAAGGGTTTTAGGCATCCTAAATGAATTTTACGGCTTTATGCTCAGCCTTCCCTCCACCATGGCCCTCTCCACACACAATTTCAAATTATGCATTTATAATAAAAGATTTTACATGAAAAAGGACACTCAAAGTACAATATTTTGAAATAAAAATATCACAGCTGCAGGTGTATTATATTTACATGCACTGCTGTGGTGTCAACCAGAAAACCCTGCATAAAAGCTAAAAAGACACTTGGAACACATATGGCATTAGGGCTACTGTAATGCATGTTGGGTGTGGGTTTGGTCCTCAGAAAGCCATAAATGAGCAAACTAGATTACAATTACAATATAATAAACCTTGCATTCCAAAACAGCACTAAGTGCCAGCACTCAGACAGGTACCACCCGATGAAAAGGTGACCCTGCAAACATTAAACCAGGCCCTAAAACACCAATATGCCTCCTATCAGGAAAACAGAACAAACCAAACTTCTACCGATCCCTACAATGAAACAGCACATTAACAGAATATTTAATCTCAATCACACATGCAGTACACAGTCAGACCCTCACCAAACATAGAATAAAGTGTCATAGTATAAATGGAAAAGTGCAGACATAAACTGAACTGGAAACCACAACAAGTCAGACTCCATATGTAGAGCACCAATAGAAAAACAAAAGCATCGTCGTTCCTCAGAAAACATCAAACAATAAAATCAAGAAATATAAAGCATCAATCATGTTGGGTGTGGGCATGGACCTCCTGTATCTGCCAGCACTAAAACAGTAACAGTCCTACCTATGAAAAGAAACACCACAAATATTACACAAGACTCTAAAACATCAATACAACTCCTATCAGGAAAACAGAACAGGCCAAGCTACTAGAAATCCATAGAGAAACCACATGCTAAAAGAGGGGCCGATGCAATATCATGCATGCAAAAACGTGTATCCAACCTGGATGCATATTTTATGACTCACGCACATCCCCTCTCTTGGGTGCTCAATGTAATATTCTAATGAGCTGTACAGCCACGGGTTAGGAAATTCGACGGGTGTAAATTGAGCTTCCCTTTTCCCATCCTGACCACTGTCAAGTTTATTTTTGTTTTTTGTTTTTTGTTGCAGTTACTGCAGTTCCTCCTTCTTAGTATTCCAACAATATTAAGTAGGAGGAACCACAAAAAAAACTGTATTTTTTGCTCTTCTGAGCATGGCTTAGGGTGCCTCAAAACTTAACGCCAGCTCTGGGCAGGTGTTAATTTTGAGTGTTGAACTGTGCACACATTTATTTTTTTAGATCAGGGGGGGTACTAGCTAATAGCCTCATCAACATGCATTTGCATGTGATGAGTGCTATTAGTTTGACGGGGGGGGGGGGGGGGGGGGGGGTTTAGACGCATGTTTTGGATGTGCTAATCCCCTTATAGCATAAGGGGTTGTGGACATGTGTCCAACCACGGGTTAAACAGTGTGCTCGGCACCAGACTGCTTCATTTTAATCATGTATGCGAACACAGACCCTCACCAAATACAGATTAAAGATACCATAAAGTATAAATAGAAATGTGCAGACAAAAACTGAACTGTAAATTGCAACATGCAAGACTCTGTATACAGTGCAACAATGGAAAAACAGAAATATCACCGTTCCTCATGAAACATCAAACAAAAAATCAAGATTATATAAATCATTAATCATAATGGTGAAAACATAATAATTACAATAATTTCAAAACAGTTGATGAATAGAATATCAAATAATTAAAGACTCGTACAAATTTTGAACGCTTTCCCAAACACCAATAAAATATTTCAAAACAGCAGACACACCAAACACCACCGAATAATTAAAAATAAGGATAAATCTCCCGCTCTCCATACCTGGGAACTTTTGATTTTCAGTCTGAGCTTGACATGGATTAGTGGGGGGATGTCTTGGCTGCAATAATCAAGTTTTCTCCTTTCTCTCACATACACATTCTTCAACACATGCACACTCGCTTACTCACATATATTCATACACGCACTCACTCTCTCTCCCACATGCTCTCACATACACATGCTCTCTCTCCCTCACACCCTCACTCTCCCACATATGCACTCTCATACACACACACACATGCTCACTCCTCTACATGCTCTCACACACTCACTTCTCTCTCCCCTAAATGCTCTCATACACACACAAATGCTCTTTCTCCCACCCAAGTTCTCACCCCCACAAGCGCTCTCTTCCCCACATAAGAACATAAGAACATAAGAAAATACCATACTGGGTCAGACCAAGGGTCCATCAAGCCCAGCATTCTGTTTCCAACAGTGGCCAATCCAGGTCATAAGAACCTGGCAAGTACCCAAAAACTAAGTCTATTCCATGTAACCATTGCTAATGGCAGTGGCTATTCTCTAAGTGAACTTAATAGCAGGTAATGGACTTCTCCTCCAAGAACTTATCCAATCCTTTTTTAAACACAGCTATACTAACTGCACGAACCACATTCTCTGGCAACAAATTCCAGAGTTTAATTGTGCGTTGAGTAAAAAAGAACTTTGTCCGATTAGTTTTAAATGTGCCCCATGCTAACTTCATGGAATGTCCCCTAGTCTTTCTACTATCCGAAAGAGTAAATAACCGATTCACATCTACCCGTTCTAGACCTCTCATGATTTTAAACACCTCTATCATATCCCCCCTCAGTCGTCTCTTCTCCAAGCTGAAAAGTCCTAACCTCTTTAGTCTTTCCTCATAGGGGAGTTGTTCCATTCCCCTTATCATTTTGGTAGCCCTTCTCTGTACCTTCTCCATCGCAATTATATCTTTTTTGAGATGCGGCGACCAGAATTGTACACAGTATTCAAGGTGCGTTCTCACCATGGAGCGATACAGAGCGATACAGAGGCATGTGTGTGAGAGAGGCATGTGTGTGTGAGAGAGGCACATGCGCTCTCTCACACACATACTCTTTTCCCCTCGCGCTCTCTCACACACATACTCTTTTCCCCTCACATGCCCCTTTTCCCCTCGCATGCTCATTCCCTCACATGCTTTCATACACACACACACACACACACACAAAACCACACACACACACACACACACTTTCTCTTTCCCACACATGCTCACACACATACACTCTTTTTTTTCTCTCCCTTCTAGGTGTAGGCAGCGGCAGCATTTTTCTTGGACTTCCATGCAGCAGGAGGCCTCCACTCTCTTCCTTGTGAGCAAACATGGCTCTTGTCCTTAAGCACACAGGCCATTTGCTGTTGCTCCTCTCTTCAGCTATGCGGCCTGGCAGCCAATGAAACCTCTCTTGAACCGCTTGGCGGGATGGGTTTCCCTGGCAACTGCAGGCCTCCTCCTCCTCTTCTGCCGCCATACAGGATAGGCACCCCCGGCAGCTGCAGAGCCTTTTCTTCTTTGGGTAGGATGGGATCCCCTGCCCCCTTGGCACCCTCTACAGCCTGGTGCCCAGGGACCTTGGTCCCCCTGGCCCCCCTCCTCACTAAGCCACTGATTGTTAGATTCAAACTTTGGTTACATAGGTCTGGGGCTTTATGGAATATATTTTTGCTTCAAGTCAGGAGCTTATTTTTCAATGGGTTGTTCATTATTATGGTCACTGTACCCACTGCCACCTGATATTGGTATTATATTTGGGTTTCTGAATTCAGGTTCATTACAATAATACATTAATTTCTTCGCCAAATTTTGAATTTGGTTCTGCATCATTACTGTCTCATCAGCTGAGCTCTTGTTTGTTATACTTGGGAACAGGTTGGCTCTGGTTTCCCTGTGATTTGCAATCACTGAAGGCGTTAGACATTTTTCATCTCTACATTGACTTGACTCAACGCCATGAGAAAATAATTTGTATTAAATCTGACAGCTATTTCCAAACTATATTACTAAGATTTCAGTGTTTATAATGATTTATACTTATGGCTGTATTGTGGAACAAATAATAGTTAATCTCTGACGCTGGTCTGTTGAGTATTGTGTCCAAACTGTTGACACTCTAGAGAGTGGGGGATACAGGCTTTGATGCTTTGCTGTTGATTGATTTAAGGCCATATTTCTGCTTTCCAGCATGGCACAAGTTTCTGGCATTGCTGTCTGAATGAGATTTGCCTCTCTCTTGATTTATCTTTTGTCTGTTGACTTTTTTTTCAGGAAAAAAAACAAACAGCAAACAATAATGCTTTTCTAAGACCACTTAAAATAATAATTAGATTTCTATATGTTTGGAAGTGTAGGGTTTTAGATTAACACAATATATTAGTTAAACATCATGAAAGCTAAAGCTCATTCCAGTGAACACCTCATATAACTAACATTTTAAACATTTCTTTTTTTATGTATAAAAATGATATGTATCTTAATGGCAGAAGTTTCAATAGCAAGATTGGGTTTCCAGTTGGCATCGATATATTTTACGGGTCTAAACACAACTCTTTGAGAACCTGTGCCCATATTATATTCCAAAATTCTTTCCTTTTTTTTAATGATATGTCAGCGCACGTGAATACAGTGGAAATCCTAAGGGAACACAGTAACAAAACGGATTGCGTAAATGTAATTATCTTCTTGCCTCTAAAAACATATGAAAATGTAAGATATTATTTTTCCCACCTAGGGAGGGCTAGGGACACACATAACAAGTTCTGTGAAAAGGAAAGTAAATAAGACTCTGCTAGATACCTACATTTTACTTTGAATGCTTGTATTCCTGGGAAGTCAATTCATGTCCGCCTCACTTTGCAGTGGACACAGTACTTACTGACAAGCCCAGTGTTAGGAGCCCTCTGTGTTCTACACAGCAATCAGTCTTTAGAGCAGCGCCCGTCCCTCCCCTTCCCCACCCACCCTGGAGTACTGCACTCTGAATTGCACAAAAAAAAAAAAAAGCCAAATGTTCTCTATATAAAACACAACATGGAAGGGGATGGTTGAAATAACTATGGGCTCGATTCATTCAAATCCATTTCAGCCTTGGGAGGCTGAATAGCAGGAAACAGTGTCATAAAAGGAGATGTTGATGAGCTATTTGTCACAAAAGAAAGATATTCATCATGGCCTGGAAAAAAAAAAAAAGATATTTGGAACGTGTGGGAGGAGGCAGCATAGATACTCCATTTTCACCCTCTGATCTGTCCACAGACATACCTACAGAGACAGCCATTCACTCAAATACACACGCGCCTTTTATTCACCTCTGGGGGTCCTCAGGCACACAGGTATTTACTTCTGCTTGATGTTGACACAAGTCTGGCTTTCATCACAAACACACCTGCACAGTCCCCATTCCTTTTTCTAAAAGTAATTTTGGCATATTTCAAACTTCCTTATGCTTAGGGGAAAATGTGAGATTTAGCTACAACAATCCCCTCTTTTTATACTTCATCATGCAGAACCTCAAAAAAAATCTTTTGTAACCTTCCCTATTTTTGAACACTGATTAAAATTTCACGTGAAAAAGCAACTTTGGTAACTTTTTAAAAGCTACATTTTTTTTCCTGATGGGGTTAAGACCTCTGCCTTTTAAAAATCATTTTGGCACACCCTATTCTTATCTACAAGATGAAAACTTCACGCCTATTTTAATGTAAAACTACAGTTTAACAAAAATATATTTATGTCATTACTTCTCTCTCTCTCTCAGATTCATTTGATCATATGTCACACTTCCACTATACATACATCCTTTTACAGATACACAGCTATTCAAACATTCATTACATATCTCTGTGACTGCATATTCCCAAGAATACAGGAACATCAAAATAGGCATGCAGTACATTTAGCAAGCATACCTTCTGTGCTTTTATTACTCAGAACAACATATAGCACTAGTAAGTATGTATAGTCATAGATGAAGCACATAACCTACTGTACACACAATTTACTCACAGACTTACTAATACCATATTTACAGCACCTCCATTTATATATATACATCTGGATTTTCCACTACATAACTGACAACACAAAACAGTTTGAGCCCAACGTTAAAAATGTATGTGGTGTACAATTTCCATATGTAAATGGCTGTACAGAGATTTATGTAAGTATTTTTATCTACTATTTGACAGGTGCCATATAGTTTATAAAGTACCCCGTATCTGCCCCAAAAGCATGCACGTACAATGTAGTGAACACATATATTTCCAATGCTAGAAAATGCTTACTTTCTCTACCTATTTTATAAATGTACATGTGTCTATTTTAGTTACATAAAATTAGTAACATATCCACCTAATATCCCTGATTTAAATGTGGGGGCAGGTATTTTGTAAAATATGCATGTATACTGTTCTGAAAATACTTATGTGCAGATCTGCACTCACCAGTTTGCCCATATCACCACCAGTTCACCCAGTCCTTCTCCAGTTCACATGAACCTCCCCCCACCCCCCCAAAAAAAAGTTCACTCACAACTCCCACCCAAAAACTGCAGACAAAAGACAAGTTCTGTTTCAATTGTGCAAGTCCATTAGCGGATGTGAAAATGTTTGGACAACTTCAGTAATGTATGAGTGCAGATTTCTTCCAGAATAGCAGCTTGTGCATGTACTCCTGAACATTGTCCCAGAATGCCCCTAGATGACCCCTGTATTCCCAGTAAGATGCACACTCCATATTGCAAGTGAATGTACTCTCAAGGTTTAGAAAATAGCATATCTGCACGTAGATGCTACTTATGTGCAATGCACATATGCTATATTTGCACATGAAACCACTTTGAAAATGCATTCCTTTACAGTACGTAGGAACTTATACCACACACGCACAACAGAATGTGGATTGATAAAAGCATATGGTTAGTGAGAGAAAGTGAGGGGCGACGTGACATACTACTACTGTCAGTTCTTCGAGGCCAGGTGTATCTGTTTCTTTTTGAATGCCATATTTGTCTAAATTCCCCCTTTACTTCCTGTGCTGCGGTGTGATGTAGAGTTACTTCAATTTGTCTAGTTGGGAAACAGGGGGAGGAAGAGGGAAGGGGTGGCAATAAATGGGGGCTGGAGGAGGCAGAGCCAGTGCAAAAGTGTTTGGTGCCCTAGGCAAATCTTTGGTCATGCACCCGTGCCCCCAAATTACCTTCTACCGGTGTCCATGGTTCTAGTTTTGTGTTCCCTTCTTTAGCAGTGTTGGTTCAGGCAGATGCTGGTAGGATTATGCCCCCCCCCCTGAATTTTGGCACTCTAGGTGACTGCCTAGTTTGTCTGATGGAGGCACTGGCCCTGGGAGGAGGGGAGTTGCACCTGTCACGGTTTCGCCTGCACTGTATGTATCTATGTATGTATGTATGTATTTATTTATTTATTTAGCAGCTTTTCTATACTGACATTAAAGTACACATCATATCGGTTTACATAATAACAAAAGGTAAAAAATACAAATAACAGGGGGAGGGGACGGGGAGAACTAAGAAACCAGGGGTCGGAAGGAGGGGACCCCAACAATTAAAGAGAAGGAGCGAAGCGAGAGGAATGGTAACACATGGTTAAGTAAGGTGCAAGAGTACAAAATATACAAAAGAGGTGCAAGGGTACAGAATATAAATGATCCCAGGATCTGGTAGGTCGTGATAGCAATTATAAAATATGCAAGGGTTATGAAGATTACCGGAAAGGGTCATGAGGACAGCCGAGGAGTCGAGGATGTTAATCCGGGAAGGCTTGATGAAAGAGCCACGTTTTTAGCTGTAGATGAGAGGCAATAGTTGTCAATGGACTTCCATAAGATAGTTCATTCTTCAATGCAATGTGACCTGAGTCTGACAGTAGTGTTCTAGTCAGATAGTGACTTTATCCCAAAATTTCTCCCTATCAGATAGTTTGCCCTGTATTATTCATTGTATGCTAGGCATAGCTGAGTGAGGAATTACAATGTGCTTGTATGCAAAGACTAAAGTTTATTTGTGAAATGACTGGTCCTGCTTGATGTGCTGTGCTGGTCCAAAAAAAAAAAACAATGAGAACAAGAAAACGTATGCAATAGCGCTGACACAGAATATTTTTTAACATACATTCAAGCTCTTCCTAACCTCGCTAGAATAGTTTCTGTGACATGATTGTTAATATAAAAGTGTATTTCCAATCATATTGGTAAGATTTCAATTGTTTTCTCATTTTCATTCAACCTACTGAATGCTATGGAGTCGGGCTTTGTACTGTAAGTCATTTTGAGCCAAGTGTTGCTTAAAGGATGAGCAAACATTTTTTGACTTCATTCATTCGAGGTGACATCATGGCAGGAGCATGCCCAGTGCACTTCCTCCACACAATACCAGATGTTGGTGATGTCAAACTAGTGGCAATGCATAGACTTAAAAGGATAATGAGGTTCGGGTGTATCGCTGTGAGGTTGATTTATGTGATTTTGAGCAGGAGACAATCCATGTAAAGGGGACTTAGGTTTTCTAAGTCACTTACAAGTTATGCCATCACCTTTCGTTTAATGAAACTGACTGATTTATAGTGTTTAATCTCCCTTTCTTTTACTTTCTTTCTTTCTCTGTTTCTCTGTACATTGAACCTGTATATGTCACATCTTAGGTTCTCCTCAGTATCTCTTGGAACTCAGTGATATATATTCATATTCGAATGCATTTCCTCTATAGTTGCATGGTTGTTCTATCCTTTCTAGTTGACCATCTTATCTGTCATCATGCTTAAATATTTTAACATTTTCACTATGGAAATGTTTCAAAGTCCTTTGCATCATAAGGGTTAGTGGATTTTCGGGGCGCTGGTGTCTTACGGCAGTCATTATATATATATAAGAAACAGTGAATAAAATTACTGCAACTGTTGAAACCGCACATACACTTCTGGCACTGTTATGACAGCCAGCGGTATCAGCCTCAGTCAATTATCTTCACAAATGCCTCTTGTGCTAATGAGCACTCACAAAAAAATCACCAGACTTTTCTGGCTAGGAGAAAAGATCAGTTTCATTGCTTGCAGAACTAATTCAGCATACAAAAGTAAAGGCCCCACCATCGCTGCCTCTTTTACTGCTCCTTTTGTGAGGGCTTTTGATGTGCAGTGAAGAGATGGGTCTGTGTTTGGGGCTCTTCATCTCCAGTTCATTGCCTGTCATTAACATACATATCCATATGAAAAGTTTGGTAAGTCACTAACAGCTGTCCAGAAAGGAGTTTCGGAGGGGATTTTTTTTTAAGGGGGGGGGGGGGGGGAAGGAGGAGGGAAAGACCCTATTCCTTCTTAAAATGCTGACAGAACTATTTAACTCTTTTTGGCAATGATATACCTAACTTTTTAAAAGCCGCCTTTCACTCAAAAAAAGCTAGCAGGCATAATGCAACAGTCTTACACATGGGGGGGGGGGGGGGTTCATTTTGAAACAGTCGGTTGCTGACTTTACAAAAGCCTTAAGCCTGCTAGGCCCAGAGGAAGTCTATCACTTCACATGTATTTACATATAAACAAAATACTCTGATACCTATAGCTTTTCAGTATTCAAAATAACCATGTTTTAGTGCATTTACTTTATGCAGGCATGGATGGTGGGAAAAAAAAAACAAAAAACCAACACAAGGTCCATTTATAAATGGCTCTTTCTTCTTCTTCTTCTTGGAGATTTCAATTCTTAATGTGTGTTTGGTGGTAGTAGGGGGAAGGGGAGGCTGAGAGGAGGAAGCCCAATCCTATATCTAGAAATGTGAACACCTTTTCCTAAACTTCTCATGGCCGAAATGACCTCCTGTAGGAATGTCAGCCTTTAACTTTTTTTTTTATACCATGCTAACCCAAAAATAAATACTTGTTAAGAATCCCAATAGAACATCAAGAACTAGAATGCTGTACAATATATTGTGGGTTTTTGTTTTTTTTTGCATTGTTATATCTGAGTGCATTTGTTCCCTATTAAAATGTTTTCTTCTCTATCTATACAAACCATTGTTTACATGCATTACTGATCGAGTGATCTTGTGAAATACATATACGGGCACGATTTGTTAGTGCTTTCAGTGGTAGTTAAAAAGAAGTGTTAAAAACTAATGGCATGCATTTAAGCTAGCCTACGACATATTCTGCATCAGAAGCTTCCGAATATTATTCATCTCCTAATACTCAATACCAATGTGCAAGATCTACAGAATACATCATTATGAAACAGAATTCTAGTAATAAAAATAAAATAATGATGTATGTTGAAAGAAGGGTCATAGCTTAAAATAATATACACAAAAACATGTAAGCTGGTTAGCTCCAGGATGACCTTCAAAAGCAAAATGAAGATTGTTCTTCCTGGCTTTACATATTAGGTATTATTATGCACCTTTCCAAATAAAGCTAACTACATTTCAGTTTCTAGCTAGAAATGTAAAGGGTTCCTGTGGCTTCAAAACAGGGCCTGTTAAACACATTACTTTTGTCAAAAGAGCAGGATGAAGATAGAGGCCCAGAAACCCAGTCCTGTACTTCACACCCTGTCTAAATATACTCCTTTAGGATGGGTCATTCAATCAGCTTGAAAAAGAAGAGGTACATGGCTTAAAAAAAAAGAAAGAAAGAATTAAAATGTATAGTCCCACATGATTGGTCTGCAGCTCAGTGTGGCTTAAGTCAGAACCACATTTGATTTATAAACGTTCCACTGTCCACTCCTCCCTGGGTTCATGACCCTTAGTCATAATTTATAATAGATAGCACCCAAGGTTTTCTAACTCTGAACTATGGTGGATGAATCTATGTCAATTATCAAGGGCCTGGCATCGTTTAACAAGAGTTTTAAACTGAAGAAAAAAAAAAAAATCCACGGCAGGGCCACTGATTCAGCAAAGAGTTTGTTCCTGTCCTGATCCTCCCTCCATGCAAAAACAGATTGCACTACATGGAAAAAAAAAAACCCCAAAACAAAACAAGACTTTAATTCCACTTGTTGCTTCCTCTTTGCAGCTCCTAGTCTCTTTTTCGGAAGCATCTCTCCCACATCAGTCACCATAATCTTTAACTCTGCCTATTTTGATCTGAAAATTAAATCTTATTTATTATGCATCCTGTTTGTTGTCTTTTGAAGAACTCCAGCATTCATTTAAAGGGGGCCAGAATGACTTCTTAAACACATTTCTCTCTTTGCTGCAATTAAACAAAGTGGAGCTGTGATTAGTCCACCACAGGGGGGAAAGAAAAAGACACCCTTGAATCCAAATGGGGGGACCTGACTGTGCATTATTGTCTCACAATGCAGGAGTTTATTGCTGAAACCTGCTTATCGCCTTGCACTGCAAACCATGGGAACTTCAGTCAGGTGGAAAGTTATTCTCTCTTCTCTTGGCTGAAGTAGCTTTAAGTATGGTAAGGACCGCTAAAAGCTGCTAAGGCTCTTCCTAGTAACTGAGACATTTAAGGATAATCTATCTTTATGAGAGTTTTGCATGAGCGTCTGCTTTTTTTTTTTTTTTGGGTTGTTTTTGCAGTTTAGAAGTAGAGTTAATGATGAGCTGCTTTCACCGACTTCTCCCCCCTTATATCTAAGCCCAAAAGCGCTTGTTTAAGTTAAGTACCACCTCCCTCTAGCCCTTGGGAAAGCACTCGAGAGGGATTTGCTTGGCTTCTGTGTGCATGACACATAATGAAAACAATTTTACGCTGCGGAGGGAAGTATCGGGCAATTACTGATGTGACAGCCACCTGCAGAAGCGAGCCCCCTTGGTGGAGCCTTGGGTCTGTTCATGAATATTTGATGGTGTGATGTTATTTTGAATGGCTGGGGCAGGTGAAGGGGGCCGGGGGTGTAATAAGTAACTCTGCTGGAGACTGTGTAGCCGCTCTGTTTCTCTGCAGCAGTCCATAGTGTAACACCAAGAAGAATCCTGACCTTGCTTCGGTCTGCGCAGGGGCAGCTGAAGGCTGAGGAAAGATGATGTGACAACTCACGGTGGGCCCACCCTTTAAAGTCTCTTGTCTGCGATTTTACACATGATGTCCACCCTGATAAGTCGTCCCCCCCCCCCTCCGCGCATCAATCTTGTCTGAGTGTGGATAAGGATTAAATGAGAATGTTGCAATGGAGAAACTTGTCTTTCTTCCTTAATCCGGTTAAGACTTTATAAGAAAAATGAAATCAAAGTGAAAGTACTTGTTTATTAAAAAAAAAAAAAAAAGCAGCACAGGATTCGATGGCTTCCCTCGGCTTTTCATAAATGAATGCAAAAGAAAAAAAAAAGGGTTGGAGACAGTTATTTCTAATATAGGCATTTACTTTTTAGTTGAAGAAGGAGAGAAATATATTTAGGAAATTATAAATTACATCTATAAGGCAAAGGCAACTAACAGTAATAATTATCCAACATTTAGTAGAATGAATGGGTTTGTTCTTTGTATTGTAGAAATGCTAACAAGTTAACCTTAGGCTGGACACCATTTTGAGTGCAGGGTAAATTCAGTGATTAGGAATTTCATTGATACTGTTTCGTGTGCTGTGATCTTCAGTCTCTTCTCCCCGCCTCTCTCCCTCCCCCTGCAAAATGAAATATAATTATGTATGGAGGAAACACAAACAAAAAAATAGCATGATTTTGCATGTGGGATGCACAGATTGCTATGGAACTGGGAGAAGGGCAGAGAGTTCAGTTACAGCATCTTGTCATTTGATTAAAATTCCTAACAAGTCACAGTATAATTCTCTGCAGCGAGATATTAGATTTATTTTCACATCAAATTCTCAGAGTAATAACATGCTTGTGAGGGTGAGCTCAAGAGGGTTTCACTTTAGGCTACAGACTGAATAGCTTTTTTTTTTTTTTTTTTAAAGAGCTGAGCACGCTTAGATAAAGACACAAAAGATTTACAGAAACCCTGGATGCAAATTGGCAAAGAAAGCAGAAATCCTGAACAGAGTCAGAGAAGACGGAAAATGCAAAGTATTAAACCCAGTGAGAAGGAGTGCATTAAATTAGAGGAATTATAAGAGCAGGAAACAGAAAAAGTACTAATATCCTATGTTCTTGTATTTAGTGATGTAGATAGTAGATATATTCTCATTCAACATCATAACTTGTATCAGAGAAAACAAATGTTTATTTTTTTTCTAATTTCCTTGGCTATGTTTTTACTAGAATATTGATGTTCTGGCACTTGGCATTTCAAATCTGCCTGCTATATATCAAGGATTGTTAAATTCATCCAGCAAAAGGGAAGGAGATGTATGTCCTAGGATCTGGCATCCTTTTAGGTACATTTAAATAAAATCTAAAAAACTGCTAATTAAGCATCATCAAAACAGAGAAAAAAGAATTGACTTTTTCTAAAAAAATAAATTGCAATTTTTGTTTATGTCATTCTACAGGAATGTAGTTGAATCTTAGCAATATTTTAGTAAAATAATCAATAAATATATACATAAATGTATACTGCAGAAAAGAATTTCATAAATTATGGCACTCAATTTTTCATTACTATGTATATTTGAGAATTATTTTGAGAAAAAATATAAATATCAGGCAATAAGTAAACTATATTATTAAGGATTTCAAATCGATCATTAAATGCCCAAAATTATTATTAAGAACATATATTTTAATATGATTTATAATACATTATGGCAAAAAAGTATGTGTATCCACTATCCAGAGTCTGCAACACATTATATATCAGTACAAATCCCTTCCCAAAAGAGCAAAAGAGCTTACAATCAAACTGGATACCTGAAGTAACTGAAGAAAAAGCATCTTGCTCAAAGTCACAAGGCATAGCAATGGGCAAAGCAGGATTTTAACCCTGACCTCCTGGTCCCCAGCCCATTACTTTAACCACATTTTACATATTTATTACATTTATTATTAATGTATTTAGCTTTATATAACTACTTTTCCAAAGAGCATGGTCAAGGCTGAATAACAATCAAAAAAGTATAACAAAATAGTCTCTGCAAGATAAAAGCAAGGAAACCTGCACACATCAAACAAAAAAAAAAACTGATTAATAAAACAATAAAATACATAAAATGCATAATAAAAAAGCAATTTTATATGATAAACCTCAAGATTATTGGATGAGCCCAAAAAAACCCCAGTTAAAATAAATAAACAGGGGAAATAAAATAATCATCTCTTAAAATTGCAAGATAAGAAAGTTAAAATGCCAGTTGGAAAAAACAAGTCTTCAGTTACTTTCTGAAACTTAGATAATCCCTTATAAACTGAGTTTCTCATAAATGTATTCCAAAACTTTGGAGCAGCATAGAGAGACCCTCCTTTTCAGTCCCCTGAACTTTTATTTCTCTGTTGGGAGGGAACTGAAGAAGAACTCTTTGGGCTTATGTAAGCAACTTATTAGGTATTCTTTTAGGTAAGTAAATCTTGATTATATAAGATTCTAAAAACCAGTGTTAAAAACTTAAAGGTGAATTTTAATACCTGTGTATGGGAGCACATGTGTGCACATTTGCTGTCTCATGGACATGGAAGCGACAATTTTATAACATATGCGCGTATATGCATGTCTTTTATAAAACTGGCTATATGAGCAGACATTCATGCACTCATGTGTGCAAATACCACCTTGCTTGCATAAGTGAGGGGGATTTTAGTAGATGCACATGCTGCTGACACACTTATCTGTTTCCACAGTTTGTTCCTACTTCTCCCCAGAAAAGGAAAGGACTTCTTAAACTCCCTAGCTAATTTGCCTTCCTTTTACCCTATTAGCCCCAACCCTTAAAACTCCGCTGACTAGCCATTTCTTTGTTTTATGACTTATATGCCGTCCATAGCTGAAGTAAAGTTATGCGGATAGCGACCCCCCGACACATGCTGGTGTGCATAAATACATTCATATTTCCTAGAACGCCCCGCCCATTCCCCATCCAGACCATGCCCAACCCCTGCCTCATTTTATGAAAAAGAATTTGCTCGCGTACTGGGAGATATACGCGTACCCGGGCGCCTCTTAAAATCCACGAGGCATGGGCTGGAATGATACACGCGCATATCTCTTGGCTTTGGCACGTGTAGGGCTTTTAAAATTCACCTGTTAAATTGTATATGTTATGAATCTGGTAGCCAATGCAGTTCTTTAAAGGTGGGGACTAATTATGGATGTGCATTGGTTTGAAACAAATGCATAAATTGTGATGAATGAGGCCATTTTAGGTTCGTTCTGAATGAAATGAATTGAAAAGCTCTGATCAAAATACCCAAATATTTGTGGGCATTTTTGCTTTAGTATATTGAAAAAAAAAAAAAAAGAAAATGGGCTTCTAACAGGATGAGGCCTCAGCCAGGTCCTGTCGCTGAGGCTATGGTCAAAGCCTGATGTCAGGTCACATCCCTTAGTCCTAGGACCGATGCTGGAACTCAGTCCAAGGCAGGACTGTCTCAAGGCTGGGTCCATCACTGAGGCTCAGGCCTAGGCCCAAGCTCAATGTCAGGGCCTGGCTCAAGTCTGGTTCCATTTCCAAGGCCCTGACAATAGGACCTGGCTTCAGACCTGGGACTAGGCCTTGATCCTGGCCCTGCCTGGGCCTTGGCGATCAGACTGGTGCCCAGGCCTTCACATTGGGAATGGGCCCTGGAATAAGGCCTGGGCATTGGCAATGGGACATGGCCTCAGCCCATTTTTGTTTTACAGTGAAATCAATGGATTGCTTCCCCCGCAAATGGAAAGTACAAACTATTTTTTTCTCTTTGAGACAAACGAATGAATGAATGAAACAATACAATTTTTTTGATTTTGCCCAACCCGAGGTCTAATATGGTCCTGAAAATCAATACCAGCTAACAAACGTACTGTAGAATTTTGAATTAGTTAGCTTTGAATCTTTTTTGATGAGCAATTCACATACAGCAAATTACAGTAGTAAAGCCTCGATATAGCTAGCATATGAATAACTGTATCTAAATCTTTTTTCCTTAAAAAAAAATAAATTTGCCAGATTAAATGTAATTAGCTGAAAGCACCGTTTGAGACAGATAAAATATGGTCAATGCTCAAATTTGAATTGATAATAACACCCAGAATTCAAGTTTGTTTTGATATGGTAACTGTACCCCATGCAAAGTGATGGACGCTTAACACTGAGAGATGGTTTTATGACCTTCAGGAGCTCGTTCTTGGAATCATTTAATTTGTACTTATTACATTTTTTCTAGGTTGAGATTTTTCCTAAATATTGATTTAATCTGGATACAGCATTCCCTCATTGTTGACCAAGAGTTTAGTATAATTCTACATTGCCTGCTTAAATGAAAAGTTTAATGTCTTATTCATAGATTTGTTTTCCGATGGTTGAATGTAAATATTAAACAAACTAGAGGACAGAATAGAGCAGGGGTGGCCAATTCTGGTTCTTGAGAGCCACAAACAGGCCCGGCTTTCAAGATATCCATAATAATATGCATGAGATAGATTATTCATGCATCAAGTCGGGCCTGTTTGTGGCTCTCCAGGACCGGAGTTGGCCACCCTCGGAATAGAGCCTTCAAGAACCACAAATTTTTAGGGTCAGGAAACCGAAGACTGCTTCCTTATCCTAATTTTTGTAGTTTGACAGTTAAAAGGATATGAACCATTTTAAAGCAGTTCTCTCAATACTTATGTTGTGTATGCAGTTCTATTTTATTGTAATCTGCTTTGAGGCCATTCATGATAAAAAGCAGAATATTGAATGCAAATAAATAATAATAATAATACAGCAGTTCAGTATAATTTGATGATCTACTGTATCAAAAGCTGCAGTAAGATCTGAAAGGATCACTGCAGAATCTATTCCCTTATCTAAATTTTGATGGAGATCATCAATTAAGACTAATAAACTAGCCTCAGTGCTCTGGCTGGTTCTGAAACCAAACTAATATAAATACAGAATTTTAAATTCGTCTAAGAATTATGAGGCTGCCATAATAATTTTTCACAATTACATTTTCAACATTAGAGATGCTAAACTCTGTATGTAAACTACACTATTCACTAGCTTGTCTTCTAACAGAAAATTACTCTTTGACAATTCTATAGAATATTCAAGAAAAGTAATTACACTGCACTGGTTACTGAGCATGCAGGTGTGGGGAAAAAAAAAGTCAGAGCTTTGGTTTCTGCAGGGAAACTCTAAACACGAGCAGAAATTCAAAGACGGTGGAGTATAGTTCGCACTGCCAATGCACCTCTGGAGCATTCACTTGTATTAACCATACTGTATTTCCCTCTATCTTTAGAGCCTCCACTCTTATACATCAAAACACAGAGCAGATAAAATATTGATAAACTCATTTAAGATCAAATCAAGCATCATGTAGTAAACTGATAATGAAATGCCTGTCTCACCTTAGAAAATGAGGCAACATAAAGCATATGCTAAAAATGGTCACTGATGAAGCCAAAAAAGCAACAACCAAAAAACAAAGCAGCTGGTGTGACAGAAATATAATGAGGCTGCATATAATATAAAGGTTATATCACAACAGGACCATGTAATAACATTGATTAAAATAACCACAAATAATTTATGGTTCATGTATACACGAATGGATTTCACTGTCTAAGTAGTTTGACCTAGAGTAAGGTTCAAAAAGATCAAGGATCTTACCCAGGAATAGTTTATTCATTGTGCTTATGAAATGAATAGGCACAAAACATGAGCCCAAACATTCAAAATTAGCTCTACTAAATATTAATTATCCTTCCACAAGATAAACTGGCCCTGTGAAAAACTGATGTTTTCAATTTCTAATCTAAACTATTAAATTCAATTAGAACTGAAATAGATTTGCATACAGTAAACAATTTTTTAAGCACAAAGTGAGATTTGCAGGCTCCATTTACTGGATAGGCAGATCAAGTAACCACATGGAACCTTAGCTCCAAAGGCAAAAAAGGCACTGACAGAATTAACAGTTAATCCACTTTGTTCGCAGTTCACCCAGGTGAGGGATAGGACTTTCTAACCCCCCTTATCTAAATATCCTCCATTTCCCCCTATTAGCATCAAACCTTAAAACCCCGCTGACTAGCCTAGATTTTTTTATTTTAATACTTTTGCGCCATCCATAGCAGTAGTAAAGTTACTCTGCAGGTGACCCTGGCGTGGGTCTGTACACGTAAGTATTTTATGCACACATCTCTTGGCCTTCCCCCAACACCACCGCGCTCTGCCCAGACCACACCCATGCCCCATCCCTTTTTCAAAACTTTTGACATATGCATGCCTGTTGCGCTCAGCAGCTCATGGGTTGCCATTCTTACCTCCAGCTCCAAGCCAATGCCAGGAATCCTCCATGCCCGGGGAGACCCTCAGAATGAAGGTGTGGCCAAATGCCGCGCTTGACCAGCCCCAATGCCACGCCAGAAAGAAATGCCACTGGCTTTGCGGGGCTGCCCCTAGGTGTGTGCTTGCCCAACTTGCACTAATTTAAAGGGCCTGTGGCGGGATATCACTCAAGGCACATCCCGATGATGCCAGGACCACCAGCAATTAAAAAGCTTCCCACAGCAATGCCTATTTGAGGCAATAGGTCGTCTCCACTTGGAGAAGTGCTTTGCCTCCTCATTCCTGATTCTTGCTTCCTGGTTCTTGATTTCCACTGTGTGTTATTCCTGTGCCTTGTTCTTGGTTCCTTGGAAATATGGTTTGCCTCCTGAGTTCTTGTCTTTGTGGTTATTCTTTCCTTCATCTGTCCTCAGCGTCTTGTCTTGCTTGCTCCTGTGGTCCCTCGTCCTCCCTCCTCCTCTTTGTTCCTCATATCTTCATATTGAACTTCTGGCTTTGACTTGATTAGACTTCTGGCTTGACCTCAGATTGGACCTTGACGTGGCTTGACCTCCTTCTGCTCCTGAGCTTCCACTTCCGACTGTGTACCCAGACCACTGGCTGAACCACGACACTATGAGAATGCTGCCTGCCTCTGACCAGAGCCTGAACCTGACCCTGTTTGATTACTGTCTGTTCTGACCACTCTATGGGGCTTACATTATATTCGAGACAAACAAGAGTCTATGGAAACTGTATTTACTGTAAAGAAGTGGTTAAAAAAGGTGGGCTTTTAGTTTGAATGCACCAATTCAGGAAGTCTATTCCAGGCATATGGCACAGCAAAGTAGAAAGTGTGGGGTCAGGAGTTGGTGGTGGAGGAGAAGAGCACAGACAAGAGAGACTTGTGTAATGAATGGACTTCAAGAGGAAGACTGCAGGAAGAAAGAAGATAGGTAAAGCAACGTAATGAGGAGTTGCAGAGCGAATGCTTTTGTAGGTGAAAAAGAGAAGTTGAAGTTGCTGTAGTTTATGCAGGATGCAATAAGAGAGGAAAAAGCAGAGCATCTCTCATGCAGGGGGACTCTACCCCAGGAGCAATAAATTAGTCAGCGCCACTCCCCCCCCCCTCCCCCAGTCCTTATCTACTTCCCTATCTAATGTGAAAATAAAGTTTTCTCAGGGTGCCAGCAAGACAGGGGAAACATGGAAGAGAGATGGAAGTGACATATGAGCACTTAAAAAATATATCCACAAATGTATTTCCAAGCAATCGGTTTCCAGAAATCAAAGGTCTTCTCATTGACATTATTATTTTGGTCAAAGGCCACTGAAGACTTGAAACTGAAGAACAATCTAAACCTCAAAAGCATTTTAGATCTCATCAATTATATTGGCTTGAGTGCAGATATCATTTATGTGAGTCTTGAGTGTAACTGGGAACTCTCTGAATTTCACCCTGAGACTCAGGGAATTTGCATCGGTTGCAGGGTCTCAGGGGAAACACTGACATCTCAGGGCTTCTCTGTATACAACTCACATTCCCCTTCCTCAGTAAGCCTGCAGAGAACAGGAGAAATAGGGTGAGTCTGGAGCAGACTCTGCAAGCAACATATGGGGAGAAACTGGAGAGAAACTGGAGAGGGGCCGCAACACACACAGAACTCAGTCTGCAGCCGAGATCCCAGGACTTGGGACTCACTCAGCTAAGGGTAGAGTAAAGATGCATAAGTCAAGCAGCTGTAACTTATAGGAGTGGGAGCAAAGAGATTGCTGAGGTCAGGAAGAGAGGAAGGGGAAGTATGTTGAAATAATCTCTGGAGGGGAGACAGGTGCTGGCAGTGGGTGGAAGAAAGAGAGAAAATCTGTGGGGGTGGGGGGTGGTGGTGGAAGAGAGGAAATTGGGGGAGGGGGAGAGTGGAAGAGAAAAGCTGATACATAGTATTTCATTCCTACCCCCCCCCCCCCCTTGCCATCTGCTAATCACCAGCAATCACAAGGTGACCACAACTATAAAGTTCCCAGGTATGGTCTTGAGGCAGTAGTAAACTGAGTAGTGCAGCCACTGCATTTAAGATGTTTTTCCTTATAACCACAGATTGCAGACAGGTCACTAATGTTCCAGCCATCCAGGTGGGTGCTACAGGCACAGTAGATGCAGCCTTTTCTACATTCATGGAATTGTTAGAAGAGACAGTTTCCATCCTTAAAGGGTGGCTTTAAAAGCACATAGCAATATGTCCAAGGAGGAGCATCAGGCTCTACAGGAGTTATGGGCAGACCATTCACTTATTATAAAACCAGCAGATAAGGGTGGGTCAGTTGTGGTCCAGGATATAGAAGATTAATTACAGAGGCAGAACAACAACTTAATGATATTACCTTTTATCTGAAGTTATCCATTGACCCCCACACACCAAATCAAAGGGCTTATAGATTCTCTAGTAGAAACAGCTTTGGCAGCAGGTTGGGTAACTGCCAAATAAGGTAATTTTCTCAGGGTACCACATCCGCTATGCCCAGTCATAAGAACATAAGAAATTGCCATACTGGGTCAGACCAAGGGTCCATAAAGCTCAGCATCCTGTTTCCAACAGTGGCCAATCCAGGCCACAAGAACCTGGCAAGTACGCAAAAGCTAAGTAGATCCCATGCTATTGATGCCAGTAATAGAAGTGGCTATTCTCTAAGACAACTTGATTAATAGCAGTTAATGGACGTCTCCTCCATGAACTTATCTAAACCTTTTTTAAACCCAGCTACACTAACTGCACTAACCACATCCTCTGGCAACAAATTCCAGAGCTTAATTGGACATTGAGTAAAAAAGAATTTTCTCTAATTAGTTTTAAATGTGCTACTTGCCAACTTCACGGAGTGCCCCCTAGTCCTTCTATTATTCGAAAGAATAAATAACCGATTCACATTTACGTGTTCTAGACCTCTCATGATTTTAAAGACCTCTATCATATCCCCCTCTCAGCCGTCTCTTCTCCAAGCTGAACAGCCCTAACCTCTTTAGCCTTTCCTTATAGGGGAGCTATTCCATCCCCTTTATCATTTTGGTCACCCTTCTCTGTACCTTCTCCATCGCAACTACATCTTTTTTGAGATGTGGCAATCAGTATTGTACACAGTACTTCAGGTGGGTCTCACCATGGAATGATACAGAGGCATTATGACATTTTCCCTTTTATTCACCATTCCCTTCCTAATAATTCCTAACATTCTGTTTGCTTATTTGACTGCTGCAGCACACTGAGCTGACAATTTCAATGTATTATCCACTATGATGCTTACATCTTTTTCCTGGGTGGTAGCTCCTAATATGGAACCTAATATCATGAAACTATAGCATGGATTATTTTCCCTATATGCATCAGCTTGAACTTGCCCACATTAAATTTCATCTGCCATGTGGATGCCCAATCTTCCAGTATCATAAGGTCCTACTGCAATTTATCACAATCCGATTTTGATAAGAACATAAGAACATGACATGCTGGGTCAGACCAAGGGTCCATCAAGCCCAGCATCCTGTTTCCAACAGTGGCCAATCCAGGCCATAAGAACCTGGCAAGTACCCAAAAACTAAATCTATTCCATGTTACTGTTGCTAGTAATAGCAGTGGCTATTTTCTAAGTCAACTTAATTAATAGCAGTTAATGGACTTCTCCTCCAAGAACTTATCCAATCCTTTTTTAAACACAGCTATATTAACTACACTAACCACATCCTCTGGCAACAAATTCCAGAGTTTAATTGTGCGTTGAGTGAAAAGAACTTTCTCCAATTAGTTTTAAATGTGCCACATGCTAACTTCATGGAGTGCCCCCTAGTCTTTCTATTATCTGAAAGAGTAAATAACCGATTCAAATCTACCTGTTCTAGACCTCTCATGAATTTAAACACCTCAATCATATCCCACCTCAGCCGTCTCTTCTCCAAGCTGAAAAGTCCTATCCTCTTTAGTCTTTCCTCGTAGGGGAACTGTTCCATTCCCCTTATCATTTTGGTCGCCCTTCTCTGTATCTTCGCCATCGCAGTTATATCTGTTTTGAGATGTGGCGACCAGAACTGTACACAGTATTCAAGATGCGGTCTCACCATGGAGTGATACAGAGGCATTATGACATTTTCCGTTTTAATCACCATTCCCTTTCTAATAATTCCCAATATTCTGTTTGCTTTTTTGACTGCCGCAGCACAGTGAACCGAGGATTTCAATGTGTTATCCACTATTACGCCTAGATATCTTTCTTGGGTGGTAGCACCTAATATGGAACCTAACATTGTGTAACTATAGCAGGGGTTATTTTTCCCTATATGCATCACCTTGCACTTATCCACATTAAATTTCATCTGCCATTTGGATGCCCACTTTTCCAGTCTCAGAAGGTCTTCCTGCAATTTATCACAATCTGCTTGTGATTTAACTACTTTGAACAATTTTATATCATCTGCAAATTTGGTTACCTCACTCGTCGTATTTCTTTCCATTTTAATTTAATTTAATTTATTAAAATTTATTAAACGCCTAATGCAAAGGTCTAGGCGATTTCCAACGTACATACATAATATCATTAAAACAATAACATGACAAACAAAACAAAAACAAAAGTCATCAAGTTTCATAGAAACCATAATCTCAACATTATTATGCCAACGCATAATATAGGAGTAAGCAGACAAAAAATGACTCAAATACCCCTTACAAAAAGGTCTAAGCATATGTCAAGGTCATGCATTCTAAAATATACTAAAGAAACGCTGGAGCAGAAACTCTTTCAACAGCCTCTTGAATTTATTTACGTTATCCAGGGAGCGCCAGATCATTTATAAATATATTGAAAAGTAAGGGTCCCAATACAGATCCCTGAGGCACTCCACTGCCCACTCCCTTTCACTGCCCACTCCTTTTCACTGAGAAAATTGTCCATTTAATCCTACTCTCTGTTTTCTGTCTTTCAATCAGTTTGTATTCCATGAAAAGACACCGCCTCCTTTCCCATGATTTTTTTTTTCTTTAGAAGCCTCTCATAAGCGATTTTGTCAAATGCCTTCTGAAAATCCAAATACACTACATCTACTGGCTCACCTTTATCCACATGTTTATTAACCCCTTCAAAAAATTGAAGCAGATTTGTGAGGCAAGACTTGCCTTGGGTAAATCCATGCTGACTGTGTTCTATTAAACCATGTCTTTCTATAATCTTTGTGATTTTGATCTTTAGAATAGTTTCCACTATTTTTTCTGGAACTGAAGTCAGGCTCACTGGTCTATAGTTTCCTGAATTGCCCCTGGAGCCCTTTTTAAATATTGGGGTTACATTGGCCATCCTCCAGTCTTCTATCTAGTACCAAAAGTGCATAAATCCTTGGCTAGACCACCAGGATGCCCTGTAACACCATCTAAAGGATCTTTGTTGGAACCCCTTTCACAGTTTATGGACAAGTGTTTGAGAAAAAAATGTGTTATAGATTCCATCATATATTTGGGACTCAGCACACATGTTCTTGATCCTACAGGATTATCAAGGCCCTTTGTAGGATGTATTACAGCACTGTACCACAGAATTCCTTAACAAAAAGCATTAGCAGTAGTAGAACACATGTTATCTATGGAAGAGGAATATTGCAGAGTTCCAAAAGATTTCATAGTTCAATTGGCATCTATTGCATTACAAAATATTTTTTTTACTTTTCAAGGACTGTATTATCAGCAA
This sequence comes from Rhinatrema bivittatum, assembly GCF_901001135.1. Taxonomy (NCBI): domain Eukaryota; kingdom Metazoa; phylum Chordata; class Amphibia; order Gymnophiona; family Rhinatrematidae; genus Rhinatrema; species Rhinatrema bivittatum. The sequence goes on along the minus strand of NC_042616.1, from coordinate 206,409,021 downwards.
ATCAAAGGGATAGCTATGGGGGGCCACCATGGCCCCAGATTTAGCTAACTTATATGTGGGGGAATTTGAAAAAAGTGGCAGCCCGAGAGTCCTTTTTAAAAGAAGTGGAAGTGGTTTATCAATGACATTTTCATGATATGGAATGGAAAAGAGGAAGATCTTCGATCTTTTATGAATTAGTTGAATTCTTGCAGTAAATATTTGCAGTTTTCTTTCATTTATAGTAAAGAAAGTGTGTCTTTTTTAGACATTAAAATCTCACTTGTCAGTGGAGGCCATGAATTTACCATCCATCATAAGAAGACAGACCACAACAAGCTATTACACTACATGAGTTTTCATCCTAAATATCTTAGAGATAAGCTCCCAGAAGGGCAATTCATATGATTGAGACAGCTATGTTCCACACTAGAGGAATTTCAAGAGAAGCTGGTGGACATGAAATGGAGGTTTGTCCAGAGAGAATATCCAATGGGGATTATCAGAAGAGCCCACAAAAGAGCTAGATGGGCCAATAGGGATCTGTTATTGAAAGAGACAGTTCATCATCACAAACAGATGTTATGTGTACCGGCCGTGGCAGACCCGCAGCTCGGCCCCCTCACCTCTTTCAAAGTGATCCAGCACCTGGTCCCTCATCTCTGGTGGCTGTGGGCCACCGGATCCATCCTTGGGCCGCCTCTGGGGCCTCCGGCTGTTATTGTTTTGGATAGTTGTGGGTAGATCCTTGGGCCGGTGGAAGATGACCATGACCCTGGGGGAAGATCCCGAGAGGGACCACCAGTCAGGCTCAGAGTTTGGAGACAGACACACACTAGTTCTTTTATTAAACAGTATATTGAGGGGGGCGCTCTCGAGCGGCAACCAAGATGGCCGCCTAAGCCCACAGCTCCCCTCAAACACACTGAAACAGTCCGGGAATTTGTGGCTATTTTTCTCTGATTCGACTTGCGTTCTCTCTGCCAGAGTCTACTAACATCCTGGCTCTTGATGGCGACCAGCAAACGTCGGGAACGAAGAGAAGAAAACCCAATCCGCCCTCGCCCAACAAGGCCCCGCCAACCAAGGTAATGGCGTCTGCCGATGTCGTACTTATGGAGTTAAGACAACTGAAAGACCTCATTAATGTTAACATAGAGTCCACGACTGCGATTCGGGGAGATTTACACAACATGTCGGTTAAAATGGAGGCTTACCAAACCCGACTTGATGTAGAGTCTCAAGTGTCCTTACTATAACCACCGCCCCGATATCACAACTCACGAAGGAAATAGAACGCATGCATCAAAACATAGAAGACCTTTCCAATAGAAATAGGCGGAACAATGTTCGGGTATTAGGTATATCAGAAGGCGCTGAAGGCAATGATATTACTGGATTCCTCATCAAGCTGCTTACTTCTAGCCTCCACTTGGAATTCCAATAGACTATTGAGATTGAACGGGCACACAGAGTGCCATCCAGGCCGCTACACAATCCCAAGTACCCGAGGCCGATTATTTTTAAAATGTTGCGCTATCCTCAAGTGATATAAATATTTGCTGCTGCGAAATCCCAAGCACCTGTTAAATATCAAGATTGCACTATTCTTTTCGTGCCGGACTTTGCTAAGACTACGGCAGATAAAAGAAAGGCCTTTCTAGCGCTGAGACCGCGCCTGCAGGCCCTAGGAGCTAAATACGGCCTCTTGTACCCGACTCAGATGCGGGTCACGCATCACAATCAAACTAAACTTTTTCACGGCCCTCAAGAGCTAGAAAGCTTCATACACTCCTTCGAGACTGCACAAGACATGGTAACCTGAACGTTTCCTTTTTAGCCCTTCTAAGGGCACTGAGAAATAATGGTTTGCCTATTCATGTTTTTCACTTCCCTCTGGCGGAGGGTGGCATTTTGTTTTGGAGATCTTTTGTTTGCATGATCACAGTCAGTCAATTCCCTTTGGCATTGGATAACATCACCGTTCCGGGTAGAGTTGTTGGCTCGGGAGGACTAGTGGACCGCCTGGAGGCCCATCATTTCTTTCCCTTCTGCTCTAAAGGGTTCCACTTCATTGCATGATAATGCTCACCCTTATTGGAACCTCTCAGGCTCCATTTCTTTCTCTCTTTCCTATTCTAGCTTGGCTCCCTTATTCTTTACTCCTTATTCTTCTCTTCCTTCTCTGTTTCCCTCTTCTTTCTCTTGTCCTACGAAGTCAGAAGCGCGGCTTTGACCAACCAGCACCAACGCTTATGCCACCGCTAATATGGATACCAAGACTACATCCTTTACACTGGTATCTTTAAATGTCAAAGGCTTCTCACATCCCATTAAATGAAAGAAAATCTTAACTTACTTAAATTCTCTGCAAACAGACATTGCCCTGCTCCAGGAAACCCATTTGACTCCCACTGAATCTCTCAAATTAAAGCAACAATGGGTTGGCCAGGTCTTTTTCAGCTCGGCTACTCAAAAAAAAAGAGGTACAGATATTCTCATTCATAAACAGTTGGACGTCGATGTCGTACATCAGACTCTGACGGAAGATGGAATTTAATTCAATTTTCTTTCAACAAGGAACTCTTTACCATTCTCAACCTATACGCTCCTAATGCAGATGACCCATCCTTTTTCCATACCGCTTTTGCTCAACTGCTTACTCTTGAACCCTCAACTATTATTATAGGTGGAGACTTCAACCAAACTCTAGATCCCTTCCTTGACAGGAAATCAACGGCTTGATTAACTATATCCAAATCTTGCAAAGCGCTCAAACACCTCCTCTCGGAATATGGTCTTTCTGATCCCTGGCGCCTTCTACACCCTGGAGAACAGGAATTTACATTTTACTCATCTACTCATTATTCATATTCTCGCATTGATTTTTTTCTAACTTCCCAAAGTTTGATTTCATGCATCGTCTCCGCCTCGATAGCCCCAATTTTGGTTTCGAATCATGCTGCTGTTCTTCTTACCTGTGAGTTCCGATCCCCCATCACCGCTGATCGTATATGGAGATTTAATTCTTCACTACTCTCTGACTCAGATTTTGTTGTATTCCTCCAAGCAAAGATCAAAGACTACTTTCACTACAATGCCAACTCGGACAGATCCATTTCTACTCTTTGGGATGCATTCAAAGCTACTATATGAGGAGATATCATCAGCTCCTCCTCGCATTGCCGGAAATTGCAAAGGACAAATATGGACAATCTCCAACACACCGTGGCCTCTCTAGAGGCTGAACACATCAATAATCCAAATCACGAATCCCTTACAGCCGTTTTAAAAGCCAAATACCAGTATAACCAAGCCTTGAGTGCATCGGTGCAGCTACACACTTTACATACTAATGCTCTATATTACGCTGAAAATAACAAATGTGGCCATTTATTAGCTTCCTATCTAAAGAAAAGAGAGGAGAAAAAACGAATTACTGCCATCAAATATGCTACTAATCAACCCCTATCTCAGGACGATGACATTCTACAAGCATTCCTGGATTTTTATGCCACGCTTTATCAAACAGAAGTGGATGTCACAGAAGAAGAAATTTGCTCCTTCTTTTCTAAAATCACCCATCCCATCATCACTACTCAACAGCGTGAAGACCTTGAATGCCCAATTTCTTCCCAGGAAATTGCTCAAGCGATCAAGGCTCTTCCCACTGGGAAGGATCCGAGCCCCAATGGCTTCACAATAGACTTCTACTGAGCCTTCAGCAAAGAACTTTTGCCCTACCTAGAAGACTACTATTCTGAAGATCTGATACAGCCTCATCTATTTTCTTCCTTCACAGCCGCATGTGTAGTGGTACTTCCAAAGCCAGGTCAAGATGCCACGGAAGTAGGTAATTACAGACCTATTTCCTTATTAAATGCAGATTATAAGATTTTAACCAAAATATTGGCAACTAGATTATCTTTAAGCATGCCCTCTCTGATCCATCCAGACCAATCTGGCTTCATCAAAAACTGACTTATTGCTAATAATACAAGGTTATTCCTCCATGTTCACGAAGCTGCCATCTCTACACCTTCCCCAGAAATCGCAATCTCATTGGACGCAGAAAAAGCGTTCGATCGCATAGCATGGTTTTTCCTTCTCTCTACACTCCGTAAATTTGGTTTTGGACCTACCTTCATTTCATGGATTCAACTCCTATATTATTCCCCTACAGTCTTCCTCTATATCAATAATCGAATATCTCCGACTTTTCAGCTTTACAGAGGCACCCATCAAGGATGTCCTCTCTCGCACCTCCTCTTCAACTTGGCTTTGGAACCCCTAGTCATAGCAATCTAACAAAATCCTATGATTGAAAGAATTACAATTGGACAAGACACATATAAACTTTCAGCATATGCAGATGATGCACTTTTGTTCCTTATTAATCCTGATACATCGCTTCCACGCTTGTTACAACAGATTACCTCCTACTCTTCTCTATCAGGTTATAAAATCAACTGGCATAAAACTGAGCTACTGCCCATGAACTCTCTAGGCGCTCTAGTAGATCTCTCATACTCTGGTATAAAGAAGGTCCCTCATAGCCTCAAATATTTGAGCATCCATTTCTTCTCAGATCTCCAATTGACTATTACCACTGCTGAGTCCCAAATTTTGCAATCCCTACGAGAGTTAACCCTCAGATGGTCTCCCCTCCACCTCACTTGGTGGGGTCGCCCCTAAAATCACATATTAGGGATGTGAATCGTTTTTTGATGATTTAAAATATCGTCCGATATATTTTAAATCGTCAAAAATTGTTAGAGCCGCGATACAATAACAATTCCCCCGATTTATCGTTAAAAAATCGTAAATCGGGGGAAGGGGGAGGGGAAGGGGGAGGGCGGGAAAACCGGCACACTAAAACAACCCTAAAACCCACCCCGACCCTTTAAAATAAATCCCCCACCCTCCCGAACCCCTCCAAAATGCCTTAAATTACCTGGGGTCCAGAGGAAGGGTCCCGGTGTGATCTTTTACTCTCGGTCCTCCGTGCGTTGTAGAAATGGCGCCGGCGCTACCTTTGACCTGTCATATGACAGGTCAAAGGTAGCGCCAGCGCCATTTTGTTTTTTTGTCCCCCGACGTCAGGAGCATAGGAGATCACTCCCGGACCCCCGCTGGACCCCCAGGGACTTTTGGCCAGCTTGGGGGGGCCTCCTGACCCCCACAAGACTTGCGCAAAATGGCGCCGGCCGTACGGCAACACGATTCGACTGCAGGAGGTCGTTCCGGACCCCCGCTGGACTTTTGGCAAGTCTTGTGGGGGTCAGGAGGCCCCCCCAAGCTGGCCAAAAGTCCCTGGGGGTCCAGCGGGGGTCCGGGAGCGATCTCCTACGCTCCTGACGTCGGGAGACAAAAAAACAAATTGGCGCCGGCACTACCTTTGACCTGTCATATGACAGGTCAAAGGTAGCGCCGGCGCCATTTCTACAACGCACGGAGGTCCGAGAGTAAAAGATCACACCGGGACCCTTCCTCTGGACCCCAGGTAATTTAAGGCATTTTGGGGGGGTTTGGGAGGGTGGGGGATTTATTTTAAAGGGTCGGGGTGGGTTTTAGGGATGTTTTAGTGTGCCGGTTTTCGATTTACACGATTTACACGATTTACATGATATTTAAAAAACCCAAACTGCGACGATCCGATTCCCTCCCCCTCCCAGCCGAAATTGATCGTTAAGATGATCAATCACACGATTCACGTCTCTATCACATATGTACTTTCTATGTTACCTATATTTTTCACTAAAGATTTCTATCAGCATGTTGATAGGATTCTTTCCTCCTTCCTATGGAAAAGCAAAACCCCAAGAATTGCTCTTACTAAACTCAAAAGGACAAAGGATAAAGGAGGGGTTAATTTTCCAAATTTCTACGCTTATCATCAGGCTTTCATTCTCCAGCAAGCCTATCACTGCTTCTACTGTGCAGAGGATTCCTGGGAATTGCCACGCTGGCTCAGCTTGGAACAATCTCTACTATCTCCAATACCGTTGCCCTGTTTCCCTGGTATGAAACTGCTTTCCCGACACACCTCTAACCCCATCTTATGCTCTCTACACAAGGCATACTCCCTCATCGATGCCACTCGCCCCACTGGAATGCGTCCATGGAATCAATCTAGTTTGTCCCTGATATGGCATAACTCTTTGATAACCATTGATGGGCACTCTTTACCCTGACCCACCTGGCAAACAAAAGGCATATAGTTTCTCTCCTCGATTTTGGAGGATTCTAAATTATTAAGTTTCTCTCACATACAACGGCAATTTGGCTTACATAGTACTCCGTTTTATGCCTGGTTACAACTGAGATGTTCCCTTCAATCTATTCTCAACCTACCTGCTTGCTTTACTACTCTTCCCTTTCTCTCATAGGTATTTCAGGAAAGGTCATTTAGCATCAAAAATTTATAAAATCATTGTAGCGGCATCACCCTCCAAATGTCAAATTCAATTGCATTCAATATGGTCCCAAGAGATCCTTACTCCATTAAGGACTTCTACTTGGCATCACCTGTGGTCTATTTCTACTCGTATTTCACTATCTTCCAGCCTCACCTAGTCCTCCTTCTTTCTCATGCACAGAGCCCTTTGGACTCCTTGGCAGCTACATAGAGCAGGTCTCCTCCCATCTCATAATTGTTGGTCCTGCTTATCCCCCAAGGTGACATTAGAACATATGCTTTATCAATGTCCTTATGTCCACACATTTTGGACACAGATTTGGCAAACTGTTTCCAGCATTCTCACCTTGCAACATCCTCTAACTTACACACTCATTTTCCTTAAGGGTGCAAACTCATCACTCAATCTTACCCTCCCACAGAGGAAATTACTTGATTTTCTGTTCACTGTCACCTTTCACAATATTGTCTCTAACTGGAAGCGTAGTGACTTACTTTCCCATCATCTTTGGTGGAACACAGTATGTATATATTGCAAATATGAAAAAGCCATGGCTATCAAATACAACAGATTAGTCTCTTGGGCTAGGGTGTGGAAGCCTTTGTATGATTATACTAAGTGTCAATTATAAGTTCGTATATTGGTCAAGCTAGCGCTCCATCTCATGAGATCCTTGATATATTCCTCCCTCTCCTTATCTCTTTGTTTCCATTCTTTCTCTCCCCTGTTTCTCCATACATCTTCTCTCATTCACTCTTTTCTTTCCTATCCATCTTGTTCTTCTTCTCTCACTTCATTCTAACATTGATTCCTATATCATCAAGCTTTCAAACCGAAATGCCTCATAGGACCCATTTAATATATTCTACTGTACCTCTCTGATCATTAGTTGTTTATACCCTGTTATTGCATAATGGTTCACTTGTACCTCATGTTCTTGTTATTGTAATCAATGTTAAAATTAATAAAAAGATTAAACATAAACAGTATATTGAACCACCAGAGGTGGCAGTAGTGAGCTGGAAGCTCCCAGCTGGGCTGTAGTCCCTCAGATACTGGAACAGCGATCCCAGGATGGCAGAGCTGTAGAGAAACTAAGTATAGTGAGTAGGCAGGGTATGCAGAGTTCAGGAAAAGAACCTTGATGGTAACACTCACACAATAGTCTCTTGAAGCAATCCAGGAGCTGGAATGGATTAGGCCCTCGAGGAGTGAGTACCTGGTTCCAGGGAAAGCTCTGAGAGAAGGATGGTAACTCACTGGTGTTGTAGGCAACGATGACTTCCTGGCAGAAGTGGTATTCAGAAGCAGGTTCAAGAATGTGGGCCCTCGAGGAGCGAGTACCAGTTCCAGACTGCGACCTGAAAGGCAAACGAGAAACAAGGCCCCCGAGGAGCGTGTACCCCTGGTAAGTCCGAGGAGGCAGAGTAGCTAGGAGCGTAAGAAACTTTCCTTGCTAACTTGATTAGTTAGCAAATTCAGAGACCTTAAATATCCGGTGCGGATGACGTCATCTCAGGGGGACGCCCCTGAGGTTCGTGCCACTGCTGGTACTTGAGTCGGGGTTGCGCCGCGCTTGCGCCCTTAGGCTTCTGGGAAACATGGTGGAGTGCAACGTCTTGCCGGTCTGGGGACGCCGGAGGAGGTCGGCAAGATGACGCCATGGCAGCCAAACATCCAATAAGCAAAGAGGTAGTCGCCACAAAGGTAAGGTGGGCAGGGTGGAGATGTTGGGCAGCGACAGTTGCAACACCGGCTCTGCTGCAGTTCCTGATGATTCATGTTGAGCATCTCTGTGTGGCCCGCGGAGAGATGCAGTCCCGATCAGCACCACACCCCTAGCTGATTCTTTCATAGGGCCCGCAGCGGGAACCTGGCCGCAGCCCTGGATGATGACGTCAGCAGAGCTCCAATATATAAGCCCGGGCTCCGCTCTCTCAAATTGCCTTTGCAACAGATCCCTTGCTAGTCGAGAGCTCATTGCTTCTACTGTTCCTGGTTCCTGATCCTGATTGTCCTCGTTCCTGTTTCCTTGTTCCTGAGTTCCTGTTCCTTCATCTGTCTTTCAGATTGCTAACCTGGTTTGACCTCTGCATCGCCTGACTACTCCGTTGCCTTGCTCCAGCCCCGGACCTCTGCATTGTCTGTCTACTCGTTGCCTCTCTCCAACCCCAGACCTCTGCATTGCCTGACTACTCCGTTGTCTCTCTCCAGCCCCAGACCTCTGGATTGCCTTACTACTCCATTGCCTCTCTCCAGGCCCGGACCTCTGCATCACCTGACCACACCGTTGTTTCTCTCCAGCCTTGGACTTCTGCTTCATCTGACCATCCTTTGACTCTCTCTCCTTGTCCAGACCTCAGCCTTGCTTGCCACTGCTTCTAGCCTGCCACCACTCTTGAACCCAGCTTGCTTAAAGACGCCTCTTCAGCCTTTGTCCTGGACATGGTTCATTCAGGCTTCGGCCTGCTCTTGCTCGGGTGCCCTCTGTCAGACTGTGTTCCTATTGGCGCCCAGGTCTCCGGGACTCCACCTCATCCAGTACAGTCTGTTATCTACGCTAGTTGCTGCCTCTGGGCTGACCTCGATCCACCCATCGACTACCACTGACGGAGGCCACCAAAGTCCAGCCAGCCCCGGCACCCAAAGGCTCAACCAGTGGGGAACGAGGACTGGTACTGGTGAAGTGCCAGCCGGTCTCCGTTCGTCAGCCCTCTCCACCTGCCAATGGTAGGGACCCGTAGGATCTTTCCTATGGGTAGCATCAACCCCCACCTCAGTCCAAGGGTCCACCTCCAGCGCAACAGATTGCAAAGGCCATGGACTTGGTGGAGCCACATGCCTTCCCGGCTATTCCTGGCCTGGTCCTAAAGCTACAAGAGCAGCAACAGTTTCTCGAGGCTCTGGCCTCTTCCCTCAAGGGTCTGCATACATGGCTATACCATGTCCAGCAACTCAGTTCCAGCGACGGCTTCCTCTCCGCCACAGCCATCTACTTCCTCCCCCAGAGCCCTACTGGCCCTTACAGCCCCGCCTCATTTCAACGGTGATGCCAAGCTGTGTAGAGGGTTTATTAACCAGTGTTGTAGGCAGTTTTCTCTTCAACCCTCCATCTTTCAAGATGAATTAACCAAGGTCACCTTCATCTTGTCTTGCCTAGAAGGGAAGGCACTGGAGTGGGCTTCTCCCTTGTGGGAGCGATCGGACTCACTCCTACGGGAACTGTTTCGGCTCATGACCGTGTTTTGGCAAACCTTTGATGATCCTGGGCGGCATGCCGTGGCATGCCGTGGCAACTACCTAGTCTACTATTCCTGCAACAAGCCCAAAGAAGCCATTTTGACTACACCATTGAATTCCGGACTTTAGCATCTGAACTCGCTTGGCAGGAAGATTGCCTGCGATCTATCTACCTGGACGGGCTCTCCCCACAACTAAAGAACGAGCTTGCAGCTCGAGAGCTCCCTTACTCTCTTGAGGATCTTATCGATCTAACAGGCCAAATTGATCACAGTCTCCAAGAGTGTCACCGGGAGGATTGGATGTCCAAGAAAACCTCTCGGGTCCGTTCCCACTCGCCACTTGCTACCAACCCTATGTCCGGTAGTAATTCTGCTGTAGCTGAGACCGATGAACCCATGCAGTTGGGTCGTGGGTGCCTGTCCCCAGAAGAGCGCCTCTGGCAGAGACAAACAGGCCTCCAAAGCCAGCTTGTCTGTATTGCAGAGCACCTGGCCATCATCTACAGACTTGCCCAGTCTGTTCGGGAAACTTCTCGGCCTAAGTTCAGTTGGAGTCCTGAACTTGGGTGCAATGTCCCCGGCCCCTCAACTATCCGTGCCTGTTACTGTTGTCTGGGACACTCAATCATTTTTTGTCCTTGCTCTGGTGGACTCCGTAGCAGGTGGTTTTATCCTTAGAGACCTGGTTCAACTCTTGGGTATCAAAACCCATCCTCTTGAGACTTCTTTGTGCATTACTTCAATCTATGGAGAACCGTTACCTGGTCGAGTCTCCTTAACCACAGAGCCAGTTCGACTTCTTACTGGCGCTCTCCACTCCGAAGAAATTGAAGTGTTGGTTCTTTAGAAGTCCATTCACCCAGTAGTTCTGGGACTACCTTGGCTCCAACGTCACTGTCCCCAATTCAATTGGGGGACTCTCCGGCTGACAGAATGGGGCTCCACCTGTCATCAGACTTGTCTTCAGAAAGTGGCACCCTCACTAGTGGTTCCTCTGGCGACCACTTCCTCAGGCATACCTGCTCCCTACACAGACTTTGAAGATGTATTTTCGAAGCAGAAGGCAGACCTCCTACCTCCTCTTCAGAAATGTGACTGTCCCATCGATCTTCTGCCTGGAACCACGCCCCCCCCCCCCCCCCCCGAGGGCGTACCTATCTGCTGTCGCTTCCCGAGACCAAGGCCATGACAGAATGCATCCGGGAGAATGTTGTAAAGGGGTTCATTTGCCCCTCTATCTCCCCTGCTGGCGCAGGGTTCTTTTTTGTCATGAAGAAGAACGGCAGGGACAGTAGCCATTAGGCCTGGTCGTGAGGAAGCCGGTGCACAGAACTTACTTAACCTCTGAATAGGAAGTAAGTTTTGAAACAAAAAAAGTTTGAATAGTTGGGGGGAGAGGGGAAAAGGGAAGAAGAGTAGGTAGGGGGATAGGGAAGATCCATCTCCCTTATGCGCATGAGTCGTGACCTGCCCGCACATGCACACGCTGATATAAAATCGGGCGCAAATGCGTGTGTGTATCATATGTTATAAAATCAGCGCATCCATGTTCACGAACCGGGAACCACACACACATGGATGTGCGCATCTTTAAAAATCTCCCTCTTTCCCTGCAACTCTCAACTTTAAGAAGAAAGGAGCTTCACAGCCCATATGTTGACTCTGAAATCTGTCGCATGAATCTGTTACAGTTTAGCTTTCTGTTTCAGTTTCAGGTGAAAAAAACAATAAGGCAAACCAGGATATGCTAGTTGAAAATTTGCTTGCAAGTGATTGGTCTTCCTCTTTGCCCCATTTTCTAGTACCCCCAGGCTGTCTGAGACTAAATAAAAAAACTAATACATTACATAATCATTTCACATATGCTTTAATGGCAAAGAAATCCAAAATAAACAATAATGAAAACATTTTTTATTTGCAGCCCTATTTTCATTTTGTTGTCAACAAAACAAAATTAAAATAGATATACACTCTTTTCATTTTGAAATGAGTGTATATCTCTATTATTTTTATTTGTAAGCCCAGTTTATTCAGAAAAAAATATGCATGATTTTCCTAAGTAAAGATGAATAAAGAATAGAATATTTAGGTTTTAAAGAATTAATTACAAAATAAAAAAAAAATCACACAGGCTTATTTCCCATTCTGTAGCTATGGAAAAAATGTTTATTGAATAAGGCCTAAAATTCTTTAGCAGGAAGGTTGCAAATACCATGGCAGTGAAGGGGTTTAAGATAAACTACAGTAACAAGTTATTATTGTTTTGTATTTTCTTTCAGCCAGGTGGCTTTTCAAAAACAACTGTGAAAAGTTCTGTGATGGAACGTGGATCATTTTGATTGACAGCATCTCGATCAATGGGACTGTTCCATTGCTGGATACTTAAATGCAAAGGATTGTAACGAATCAAAACAAGATCCAAACTGTGCAGCTCAGCAAATCGTGCTGCATGATCGTGTTACTGGTTTGACAAATTATGCTGCTACCTTTTTCCTTATAATTTTGCAATGACAAAATGTATTTTCCACTCAAGCTGCTGTAGAGATGATTTGGCAATTAAAGTTCAAACTAATGATTAAGAAAGGAAATTTAGACTATTTGGAATAAAATCATTAAAATAGTGAAATCTTTAAGTTAATGAATGTACGGATTTAAGGGATGGAAAACGAGGCTATTAAAGGCTCTTAGAATTCATTGAATGACTGAGGTTTTTTTGTGCTTTCTGAGATTGCAAGTGCTGATCATGCTTGTTCACTAGCCTTTTCACTTCAACAGGACTTTTGTTGTTTTTGTAATCTCATGATGATGATGCTAAGTTTAAAGAGACCACACTATTATGCCAAATTGAGATGATAGCAATCCAGTTAAGATATAGCTGTTGAGGAAATTGAAATAAAATTGTATTATTTTATCTCCTGTTACCTATACCATGTCTGCATTATAGTTAGTGTGTAGTATTGTATTAATCAACACAAAGCTATATAAACTTAGAAGAATAGACACTTGGATAGTTTGTTTTTACAAGCGGTATATAATAAGTAAATAAACATTCTTCATGGTTTTTGCAATATTAAGGCTCATATACTTCTATGCATTTATTCCAGTGTTTGTCCTTGTAAGGTCTTCTCTATTAAATTCTAGTCAATTTTTTTATTTTGGCAAAATGCACTAAATTAATGATTAGAGCTTATATTGTGCAGATTCTCAGTAGTTAATTATGAATAACTGGTATTCCAAGCCCTCCTGGCTTTTTACAAAAATAGACAGCATCAAATGTATTTTTTCATTAATTAGCACTATATGATTTGGACTTGCAGTACAGCTTGGACTCCATTTCTGTTCTCTTGACTCTATATGCCCATTATAACTATTTTCTATTTGTGAAAATGGAAGAGAGAGACCATAAGTGGAAAGGAGTCCTTTGAACTAGCCTTTCAAAGGTGTAGGGAAAGAGGGGTAGGGGAAATTTCCCCTCCTTGGCTCCTGTTAAACAGAGTTCTAGTTTGTTCATCTGCCCTGGGGAAGGGTATAGAATAGAGAACAAAGAGAGAGAAGGAAGAAGAGGGTCAGTTTAGATGCAGAATTATCAATGATCCCTCAAATTATTTCAGTGGTTTCATCTTTATTTGCCAAATTATGACCCATTTGTCATCTTCATCCATACCACTCAAAAGAAGAATTAGTTACAGTGATACAGGTGCCAGTTAAAATTGTATCATATTACTGCAATTTACTTTATGTAGGATTGCAAAAGAAAAAAGTTCAATGATTACAAATGATGCAGAATGCTGGGGGAGAGCTGAAATTTGGCTGTTCTGCTGCAGTTCCTGGTCCGGAACGCTGCCCCACCACATCATCAGAGGGCTGCTAGGCTACATAAAAAGACTGAGTTTTCAGCGCATTGCCACCAGCACTGTCACACCAAACCCATGTGTCAAAAGGGCATTCCCCTATGCCTGATTCCAGTTGATTCTTGGATCTGGAGTGTGTGATGGGGAAGAAATAGAAAGGTATTGTGCAGATACTACCACCCGTCTCATTTGTGTCTCTCCCTTCTTCTCAACCTACTTTGGACACATTTTTTATTTTCCAGTCAGGTCAAGGTGGTTTGGAATTTGAGCTTTTCACTCTGTTCCCAGTGAAACTTCGGTTTCTCTCAGCCCTGATTGTCCAGTCCCTCTGCAGGTGGCTATATTGTCTCAGATGGGAACTCTGCATGGGGATGATGGAGTTAACAAGATGGAGAGTCTTCACCTTTAAGAAGGGTTATTTCATCTACCCCTGTGGATGTTGAAACAGCATGAAATCTATTGCTTCAAAAGCCTGCAGTATTTACCTTGGATACATTATGGAAATATGTTTCTTCTTAAAGAGATGCTATAATGGGAAGATTCGGAAGGGCTTGTTAAGAAGGTAGAAGAGCATTCACAATTGTTTAAAGATCAAGAAGTGAAAATTAAGGAAGTTACAAAGAAATATTTAACTTTACAAGAGTGCAATGCTTCTTCTATTATAAATAATCAGGTTTCACATCAGAAGGTGGAAAATGTAGATAATCATTTGAAAGGGTACAATTAAGATTTCTTAATTTTCCCGTGTCGTCTCCTGATGTCTCCTATGGAGTTATTAAGAAAGTTTTATTTCAACTCCTTAAAAGTGTTTAAAGAAGTAAAACCTTCTATAGCTAAAGCATATTATCTCCCATATCATAAGCATCTTTTTTAAACTATTTCTGATTCTTCTGTTAGTATGGATCTTACTGGTTTTCTAGAATGTTCTAGCTCTGAAAGCACGAAAAGGCCCAATTTACTTGTTAGTTTTGCTAGGGAGTCTGATAAGGAATGGACTTTGAGGTTGTTATTTTTCCTCAAGGACAGATCCTTTTTAGGTCAAAGAGTTGCATTTTTTTCTGACGTAGAAAAAGAGGCACAACAAAGACAGAATGTTTTTAATTCAAAAACAAAGGTTCATTGATTTGGCTAATTCTTTTTTGCTCAAATATCCTTGTAAATGTTCTTTTTTTTTTTTTTTTTTTACCTGAATCAGTTAGAGTCTTTTCTCCAAAATCAGTCAGCTTTTAGTTCACTTATCTCATAATTGGGGTTATTGGACATAATATTATTATTTTTTGTTACTTTATTACTTGTTTTTTTTTCTCTCCCAAGTGTGGTCTGATATATACTACAGATGTTAGATGTGCAGTGGTAAAACGATTCGGTTCGGGCTTCGTTTTTGGCCCACCGTGGGAAATTTTGTTTTTACGGTGGTTCAGGCTTTTTTTTTCAGGGTACCTGATTTTTGGGTTAGCACGCGCTGACATTTTAAAATTTGCATGCACTAACAAGAGTTAGCACGCACTAACTCCCGTTACTGTGCACTAACCCAAAAACCAAACTTTTATGAAATTTTGGAAAAATTGCTTTCGTTTTTCGGTTCTCCCAAACCAGGACAAATTAGACAATTTCATTGAAATTTTCTAATTCATGAAAAACGAATGCACATCCCTAATGTATACGGTGATCTGTTGTCAAGAACTTCTTCACTGTACTGTTTGAAATTTATAAATAAGGAAGAAAAAAATAATACGAATGATGTGGCCTGTTTGAAACTAGGTCTTCATTTGTATGATCATTTTTCACCTGCCTTGGAAAATCAAATTGTCCCCCAATTTCAAATTTTAGATAATTAATTTTTGACACAATCTTCCTTTTGCTCCTCCAGGATGTCCAACTTTCATTGCCTACTGTACATGATATTCAATTTATTTATTTTTATTTAGAGTATTTATAAGCTGTCTTTCCACTTCATATGCTCACAGTGGATTATATAAGTAAAATATAAAATTACAATATAACAAAAAACAAATACCTAAAAAGAACCTTAACAGTATAATGTTCAGTATAACAAATATAATATAACATGTACAATAGAAAAAAAGCCACTATTTACCTAAAATGAAAATTGGAAATGGGCCTATGGCCAGTAATGATGGATCAATAGAAGCTTTCTTTAAAACAGGATGCATTATTGCACTTTTCAAAGATGCAGGGAAATTGCCCTCTATATGAGAGAGAGAGAGAAATAATAATTCATTTTAACTAGAATATAAATTTCAGAAGACTTAATAGTTCTAACTTCTCATTCAGATCAAGGATCAATCAAGCAACAAGTTAGCTTAACCCATCCCTTTATCTTCTCAGTCAGGGCTGTCCAACCTTTTCATACCACATTGAAATTTTATCTCATTCAGGAGGGTCAGCGAGCAATTTTCACATGTATATTAATACCACCAAAAATGTGCATTTTTATGAACAGACTAAAAGCAATACTAATTTATTTGCATTCTTTTTTGTTACTATACTGAACACTGTTTCAGTGAAATATCTAATAGCGGGATGAGCAAACTCTTCGAGCCATAGTCCCCTTCCATCCATATGAAGGGTGTCCGGGAAATTATGGCCTCTTGACAGCCAGTCAGCTCTTGAATAAATTTCCAAACACCAGGCAATCACACTGCCAGAGAATAGCCCAAAGTCCAGTTTTGGTTCTCTTCAAGTTGCTGAAAGAAGCAAATACACATGCACACCCACACAGAGGCAATGGCACACCATTTCTACAGACAGACATACTACAATCAACCACACACAGAAACAGGTACAGGCAGAGTGATGGGATGTGCAGAAGGAAAAAAATTCACTTCAATTTGTATTCATTTCACCAGGACCCAAATTCATTGCATTCATTTCATGGGGGGTAAACCAATTCGTTTGATTCGTTTTATTCATTTTCCGTTTTCCCATTAAAGTCAATGGGGGAAGTATTTGCAGCCTATTTTTGGCTGCAGAATTGGGGTTTTCTTATCAATTCTGATGAAACTTATGGGGAGCAATCATCAGAATGAGAAAAGAGATCCAAGGTACTTAGACTGTGACAAAGTGGCACCAAAGTGGCATGAATAGCCTAAGGCACTGTAAAGAGGCAAAGAGGTACCAGGAGTGGATAGAGTGCTTTAACAGAGGTGCAAAGCAGCAGTGGGAGTATCAAAAACACAGCACAGCTTCAAAAGAGAGCACCGTTAACAGTTGCATGAACCCTTGAAGGCAGCACGACAGGCAAAGTGGCAAGCAAGTGGCATCAACATCCTACAGCACAATGAAGGGGGAACATAGCAAGCAAAATGGGTGTAAGAAAAAACCACAAGTTGCCGATAAAGGGACAAAGCAGCAGAAAGACTAGCACCAACACACTGAGCAACCATGATAGTGGCAAGAACACCACAAGGATTAGAATCGTCTGGTGTATGGCAGCAAGGCAGAGTGGCAGAAAATTGATAGGTGCAAGACAGGATGGCAGAGCAGAGGTAGTCAGGTCACTGTGGTTTTGATAGGGGCAACACAGGCTGGCAGAGCGGAGGTAATCAGATCACTGTGGTGTTGATAGGGGAAAGACAAGGAGGCAAGACAAGACGAGGCTCAGCATGCGGCGCGACTGTCAACCAGGGTGTACGGTCCACCCAACCCGTCTTGAAACACGGACCAAGGAGTCTAATACACGTACTAGGACCTGAAACATGATGAACTATGCCTGGGTGGGGTGGAGCGTTACTGCTCTGCACAGGGCTGGTGCAAGGGTATTAGGAACTAGGGATGTGCATTCGTATTGACCGCATATGTAAAACGCTACTCATATTTTTTTTTAACTTAAAAAAAGGATTCGACATATATGATCGGATTTCCCACATATCCAACATAGCTATGATGGATATGTTGGAAATCGCGATTGTTGAGCCAAAATAAAAATTTAAACCCCCTCACCCTCCTTAATCCCCCCCCCCCCAGACTTACCACAACTCCCTGGTGATCGAGCGAGGAGTGAGGACGCCATTTCTGCAATCCTTGGCGAGAAGCATGTGACGTTGCGCCACGTCGAGTAACGCGGCGCCACGTGATTCCCGGCGAGTTCGCGCCGGAAGGCTCGTTCGGCCCAAAAAGAACTTTTGGCCAGCTTGGGGGGACCTCCTGACCCCCCCAAGCTGGCCAAAAGTTCCTTTTGGGCCGAACGAGCCTTCCGGCGCGAACTCGCCGGGAATCACGTGACGTCGGCGCCACGTGATTCCCGGCGAGTTCGCGCCGGAAGGCTCGTTCGGCCCAAAAAGAACTTTTGGCCAGCTTGGGGGGACCTCCTGACCCCCCCCAAGCTGGCCAAAAGTTCTTTTTGGGCCGAACGAGCCTTCCGGCGCGAACTCGCCGGGAATCACGTGACGCCGGCGTCACTCGACGTGCCGCCGACGTCACATGCTTCTCGCCAAGGATTGCAGAAATGACGTCCTCACTCCTCGCTCGATCACCAGGGAGTTGTGGTAAGTCTGGGGGGGGGATTAAGGAGGGTGAGGGGGTTTAATTTTTTTTTTTTGCACATATGGACATATACCCAACTCATTTAATTTTTTTTATGTCCATATTGACCGCAAATGGGACCCCCTTTGGACATATGGACATATGGACATAAACTTTTGCTCTGCACATCCCTATTAGGAACCCTAGGCAAATCTTACAGCCTGGTGCCCTACCCCCACCTCCCCATAAACAATTTTAAATTTTGCATTTAACACATATTTTATATGAAAAGTGATATTCTGAGGTAAAATTAATATATACGTTATTGTGATAATTTCATGCACTGTTGTGATGCCAGTAAGAAAACTTTGCATCTTGGAATTCATATGGCATCATTCTTATTGTGATATATTTCAGCATGGTCCTCCCATATCAACACAGTACTATCTGACAACACTCAAAGAATAACAACCCTACCTATGAAAAAAATACCACAAATATTACACCAGAATCTAAAATATCAATACACCTACTATCAGGAAAACAGAATAGGCCAAGCTAAAGCTACTACAGATCCCTACAGAGAAACCACAAATTAAAAGAATGCTTCATCTCAGTATTTGCATGCAGAACACAAACCCTCATGAAATACAGAATAAAGCCACATAAAGTATAAATAGAAATGTGCAGACAACAACTGAACTGTAAAACGCATCAAGCCAGACTCTATACAGTGCAACAATGGAAAAACAAAAATTTCACCATTCCTCATGAAACAAATAATAAAATCAAGATATATAAATCATTAATCATAATATTAAAATCATACTAATAAAATAATTTCAAAACAGCTGATGAATAGAATATCCAATAATTAAAAACACATGCAAATTTTGAAAGCTTTACCAAACACCAATAAAATATTTCAAACAGCAGACACATCACATACTACCCAATAATTAAAATGGTAGTCAATCAAGAAAAATGAACTTAAAAAGCCACCTATACTTGCCTTCTTACTCCTTTCCCTTGCAGGCCACACCAGAAGCAACAGTAGCTGCTGAAGCTGTCCTCACTGTCCTCTTCCTTAGGGACTACAACCAGTCTCTTCTGTCTCTCACACACATACACACCCACCAGTCACACCCTCAGGACCAGTTTCTGTCTCTCACACACCAATCATCTCCCCAACCAGTCTCTCTCTCTCTCTCTCTCTCTCTCTCTCTCTCTGTCTCTCACACACCAGTCATCTCCCTGATCAGTCTTTCTCACACATACACACGTCACCTCTCTGGCCAGTCTCTCTCAATCACACAATGCTCTCACTCTCTCTTACTTACACACAGGCTTTCAATCACACACATGCTCTCTCTATTTCACTTAAACACAAGCTCTCAATCACACACATGTTCTATCTCACTTACAAACAGACTCAATCACACACATGCCCTCTCTCACAGCCACAAGCCAGCCAAAAACATGCTCCATCTCTCTCTCTCACACAAACACATTGACACACACAAGCACCCTCCCTGACTCACATATACACTACACACATACAGAAGCACCTTCCCTATCTCACATATATGAAGCACCTTCCCTGTCTCACACACAGAAGCACCATTCCTTTCTCACATATACACACACACACAGAAGCACTATTCATTTCTCACATACACACCACATACACACACACACACACACACACACACATACACAGAAGCACCATTCCTTTCTCACATACACACACACAGAAGTGCCCTTCCGATCTCAAATACATATACACACAAAGGCCCCAGCTGAAGCACCATTCCTTTCTCACATACACACCACATACACACATACACAGAAGCACCATTCCTTTCTCACATACACACACACACACACAGACAGAAGCAACATTCCTTTCTCACACACACACACAGAAGCACCCTTCCAATCTCAAATATATATATATACACACATAGGCCCCCAGCTGAACAGCTCGTCTCCGTCAGCATCTGGCTGCGCCGGTCTTCATTTCTCCGGCAGAGGCTGGCAGCGGCCATATTCTTTTCTTCGGCCTGGTCTCAGGCGGCGGCTGGCTGTGCTGATCTTGTTTTCTTCAACCCCGCCAGCCTGCTCTCCATCGACGGCTGACTGCACTGGTCTTCATTTCTCCGGCGACGGCGGCTGGCAGCAGCCATCTTCTTTTCTTTGGCCCCACCAGCCTGGTTTCTTCATTTCTTTGGCCAGGTGCCCTCAATTGCCCGGAGCAGAGGAGGCCACGTGATCCACTTGTCCAGCCCACTGGGGGGAAGCCCAATTCCCCAATAGGCCAATCCGCCCCTACTCTCACATGGCCTTCTATTTCAAACGGCGCAAACCAAAAGAATAAAACTTGTGATATGTTGCATTTGTGGGGGGTTGCCATGCGTTTCGCGGACCCACGAATGCAACGAATAGGGACCTATTAGTTGCAGATTGCGCATTCATTCAAAATGAATGCACATCCCTACTAATCACACCATACACATAGACAGACCACACCAGGCAAACACCTAGACAGACATGCCACACCAAACAGCTAGACCATAACACACTCACATATAGAACGCATATCTCTGCTAGCTTGCATATTAACTTTAATTCAGCTCCACATTACTACTACATCATCACAAACTTTTATGTCCCCTGTTTGCACATACCTAAGGCCTAGATTCATCAAATTGCTATAAATATAGTAGAAATAGCACTCCTGTTAAATAATGTGCATGGTTAGGCTAATATCCTGTGTACCACAGCACAGAGGAAATTATTGTGTCTAATGTTGCATCAGCAATTCACCAGTCATTTTACGCGGCACATGCTGATTTGTGCATAGCACGTTATTTTTTTAGTTTATATATTCTGGTTTCCTGCAGCTGCCTTTGAGGGTGTGTCAGGGATTGGAGTTGGTGAATGGATTAGTGGGAGTAGGAGTTATATATTATGATTTCCTGAATGTATTGTCTTGTCTTCTGTTCTCATCTGTTTCCCATTATCTTGGTCTTTTGTCTTCTTCTTGTGAGTGAAAGTTTATCTCAGTTTGTCCTGTTTGTCTATTTTTGTGTCAGGAGGAGGAGTGGTGAGGAGAAGGAGGAGGAGTCATCATGAGACACGGTGGTGAGATGTGGTGGTGAGGAGGAGGAGGAGGAGTGGTGAGGCTTGGTGGTGAGGCAGAAGAAGATTGGTGAGGAGGAGGATTGGTAGTGAGGTGTGGTAGTGAGGAGGAGGTGATTGGTGGTGAGGTGTGGTGTGGTGGTGTTGAATGGAGAGGATGGAGCATGAGAGGCAGGGGAGAGAGGAAAGGCATGAGGAGAGGAGGGGTGGAAGGAGAAAGGAGGGGGAGAAGGGAGGATGAGGGCAGGAGTGCTAGGGGAAGGAGGAGGTGTAGAAGTAGGGTCAGAGACAAGGACAGGAGTAGAGATAGGGAAGGGGGCAAGGGAAAGGAGGAGGTGGGAGGGGGAAGGGGGAAGGGGGAAGGGGATAGGTAGGAGAGTCCGATGGGAGGAAGATGACAAGATAGGGATAGAGAGGGCAGGGGGAAGATGGTAGGGCAGATGCAAGAGGGGAGGGAAGAGAGGAGAGGAGAGGAGTGGGAGTGAGAGTGGGGAAAGGGAGGACACCTCACTGGAAGCAGAAGTGGCACCCTCGTTCAGGCAGCAGGATGCATTCATCTCAGGACAATGAAGTTAAGCCTGGAGGATATTGAGATGATCATCGCTTGGGACCTGGAAAATTATGCCATGCAGTTCAGCAACCAAGACCTTAAGGGCAGCCGACAGCCAGATCTGGCACACCATCGCCCAGGCAATTTCAAGGCGCAGCAGTGTGAGACACAGTGGGAAGCAGGTGGCCCACAAGTACCAGCACATAAAGGCTCAGTTAAAGACCAAGGTGGCTAACCACAACAAGTATATCCAGCAGACCGCAGAGGAGCCCCTTGTCCAATTGTGCTGATGCCCATGGAGGAGTGCCTCGTTCAACGGTTAGGACAGGATGTGTTCAAAGGTATGGCTAAGCAGCTGGATACCAGGTGAGCTGGAACCGGTAAGTTCACTTCACCTGTAAATGGCTGCTAGAGATATGCAGTCATTTGCAATGAAATAGAAAATAAAGACGATATTTCCAGTTTCGTTGCATTTCAGGAAGGAAAAAAAAAACATAGGAAAACCCACAAAATTTTGTGTGGTTTTCCTAGCGTTTTTTTCGTGATCTGCATGCCTAGAAAAAAAACACACCCCAACCCTTCAAATTTAATCAAATACCCTCTCAATCCCCAAGACTCACCCAAAGTCCCTGGTGGTCCAGCAGAGGGCCGGGAAGCAATCTCCTCTTGGGTCGTCTGCTACCAGGCCGGCCAATGGCACTTGTAGTTCCTGTCACATGGTAATGGCAAATGGCCGCTGGTGCAATTTTGATTACTGGCAGATGACGGCCTGAGAGCAGGATATCACTCCCAGGCCCCCCCCCCCCCAAAATGGACCACCAGGGACTTTGGGTGAGTCTTGGGGGGGTCGGGAGGGAGGCTTTGTATTTAAATAAATTTGAAGGGTTGGTGGCGAGCTTTGGGGTTTTTTTTTTTAAATGAAAGTTTAAATGAAAAAAACATTCTAATCTGGAGTTGGACCGAAATGACCCACCACCAAACTGAAACTGAAAACAGGACAAAAAAGAATCCTATGCACACATTTAATGGCTGCTTCAGTTGTACACATCATTTGGCATAAGATGCTCACATTGATTGACTTGCAAAGTGTGCATCCCATGCCAAACAGTCCATGTGGTACCTCTTGGCTTTGGTACTTATGGGTTCTTGTTTCCATATCTCTCACCCAGGACTCTGCCAGTCCCAGCCGTGCAGCCCCCAGGGACCAGCAATGAAGCCCGAGGGACCAGCAGTAAAGAGCCAGGGACCAGCCTTGCAGCAGCACTTTTCCATGCCCCTTTGCTTATGGAAGCTTGGCACAGTTCAGTAAGGAGGAGAAGGAAGAGCAGCAGCAGCAGCCTCCTGAGCACAGTCAAATCCTGCAAGCACTTGGCTCAGCAAGCCCACTGAATGTGAGCCTAAATCTTTCCAGCTTTATGGAGGAACCCAGCCTGCAGTGGCACACAATTGAACCAGTGCAACCTTGCTCCAGCACACCACGTGGCCAGCACGAGGCAGCACACAACAAGCCAGAGCAGCCCACCAGCCTCCTCATGCCACTTCTGGAGGCTCAAACCTCCACTCTGCCCACGACCAGGGCAGAACCAGTACCACCACCAGTACCAAGCGAGGCCTCAATGCATGAGCAGCTAGACTGGCTGGAAAGGAGCCATAGTGTCCACCTCCATCACGTATGGGCAGAGTTAGTGTGCCTCGGAAAGGCTACCAACGGGCAGACTCATGCCCTGCGTGACTAGGTGCAGCCCACATACAAGCCTTCACCACAGTGGCAATGTCAATAAAAACCTCGCCACTGTCCTCACCCAAATTCTCCAAAGAATACCAAAGCCTCCACAAGTGCCTTCCCCAGCATCTCAAGACTCTATGCCATGTAGCAGTTCCCGACCTGTCAGGCAACCCAGAGGTAGACCCCCAAAGATATGCTACCCCCAAGTGCCAAGCCATGGCATGGAAAAGGGAAATTAATATTTGCAATGATTAGAAACAAAACTTGTTGAACAAGTCTGGCCGGGCCTCTGGAGAGAGTTCCTGTGCTGGCTAAATGGAAGAAGACTGCTGGGCCCATCCTCACTAAAGAGTTCCTCTGCCGGCTAGATGGAAGAAGACTGTTGGGCCTGTCCTCACTTCAGACCTCCTGTGCCAGCTTGCTAAAGGGGATGGTCTACTGTCTGCCACTGTTGTCATGCTGCCTAGTTCTAAGCCCTTCTTGATGCTTTGCCCATACTCCAGCCTCCTTTATGAGGTCTCCAGTCACGGTCCAGCTGCTGCCTGTTCTCATCATGTCTTATCTTTTGCGCCTGATTCTGGTTTATCTCTTGCTCCTGTTTCTGGTGTCTGTCTCATCTCATCTCATTTCATCCTGCTGCTGCCTCCATACTGGTACTCATCTTATTTTAGCTCTTCCTGCTGCTGCCGCCTTCATGCTGGTGTCTCATCTCATCTTATCTCAGCTCATGCTGCTGCTAATTCCATGCTCCTGTGTCTTTTCCTGGGGCTTCTGCCTCCATGCTGCACTCTCCAGTCCTGGTCCTGCTTCTTGCAACTTTACCTTTGCTGCCTTGTCCCTTAGGCTATCCCCCCCTTTGAGAGTACTCTTTCAACATGGACTATCTGGAGCCTTTTGGTTAACATCACATAATTGTGCTGCTATCAGCTCTAACATTAGAGCTGTACTATAGCTATTGATGTGCCACTTCCACTTTCTATGTTCTTTGATATAGTCATGACTGTGCAAAAGGATAAGATGCAAATACTGTATATGTAATGTTGCCATTTGGAACAATGTAGGTAGAGGTCTACAAATACTATGCTATTCATTTCAGTTACAATGTCATGTGCAATTTCATAATTTGTCCTTGCAGAATGTGATTACCAAATATGTTGACTTGCTTTCAATCTGTTGACATTTGTTGTATAATAAAGTAGTCACAGGTGTAAAAGAACACTTTCTGCTTGTCTATTTTTATTGTGTGCTTTTTCTCTTAATGGTTCACTAGGTAAAAGGTTTGGGATCCACATGACCTTGTATGCTAGAGTGTCAGTGGCCATTCCAAGTTGTCAATTTTCTGGCAGGCAAGACCATATGGCCTATGGCATACAACCAAAAGCAGATTGTATGCTACCAAGGAAGACAGCAAGAGCTAAACAGGAAACTCCTTACTTTGGAACTTCAGTATTGGCTCCAGTTGTCTTCTCCAGAGATGATGAGTACATGGCCATGTATATAAGATGGGCAGTAGCTAGCTAGAGTTCACCTCTATACACAGTCTTGTAGAATAGGTGTAGACATGTTTGGCTAGAGATAGAGGGGCAGTAGCTATATTTTCATATTGCACTTCTTGCAAACCATTGGCCTGTAACACTGAACTACAAGATTGTATTCCTGAAGGACCTGATAGAGAGGTGTAGGAAAATAGCAGGGCATTTCCATTGAACTGTGAAGGGTAGGCATGAGAAAAGCAGGAGGAATTCAGAATGTCTCATAAGCAAGAGATTCAAGATGTTGCCACTTGCAGGAACTTCACCTATCTGATGCTGCAGAAGTTAGTGGAGGAGCAGCAGACACCTCTTCATCATCTGTCTCTGGAAATAAAGATATATGTGGTGTTGATTGCCCGTTGGGACATTATAATTGGGTAGTAATGAGAGAGCGAACAGAAGTCCTAACGCCCTTCAATGATGCCATTGAAGATCTGAGAGCAAGAAGTGCCACCCTGGGCAGGGTCATCCCTATATTTCATATTCTTCAGGAAAAATTAGAGAGTTTCCATGAGAAAGAGGGAATAGAAGCAGAAGTATTGAAGTTTTTGGACTCCTGACAGCAGCAAGTTTAAGGGAGACTGAAATCTCTGACAGAAAACAATAAATACATGCTTCCCACACTTTGTGATCCACAGGTGAAAAGGAGTCTCACCATCCAGCCCCAGTATCTCAAAATTAATGAAGTTGAGAAACTGGTATCAAGGTTAGTGAACAGGAGGCAGAGACAGATGTACAGTAGGGATGTAGCACAGGAAAAAGTAGACACCTCAGAGAGTAGTGCAAGCATGAGAAGCACTCTGTCAGCTAAAAATTCCTTCCCCACCTCAATACCCTAAAGCCACATTACCCACAAATAATCATCTTTCCTGACACAAGTCACAGCTAAAGCAGCTGGCAATAGAGACTCTCAGACTACTCCAGAAAAGGAGACCCTCAAGGAAAAAATCTCACAGAACCCAATGAGGACATGGACACATATGTGCTGGCATGTTGGGCACTCAAGTCAGTATTCTGCCTACACTTAGCCAAGGTGGCTCAGCGCTATCTTTCTTGCCTATTAGCCAGCGTGTTCAGTGAATGTGTCATCTTAATGGTAGGAGACATCATGAACCCTCATCATTCAAGGCTGGCACCAGGGTTGATGAAAAAAGCAATCTTTTGAAAATCAATCTGCCTTTGTTAGGCTTCCCAGAATTTCTTTGTGAGTGGCAAGACAACTAAGGTCTTGCTGTTGCTCTGCCTACCTACCATGCACTAGATATACCACCTTAGGGTTCTTGCTACTACTCTGCCCTCCTGGGGTTTTGCTACTAATCTGCTATCTGCCATGCCCAAGATATACCATCTTAGGAGTCTTACTGCTACAATGCCTACCTGTAATGCCACAGATACATCACTTTAGGCATTTTGCTACTGCTTTGTGTATCTGCCTTTTCCCTGATATAACACTTTATCAGTCTTTCTCCCACAAGCCTACCTGCCTTGCCCACGATATACCACCTTAGAAGTCTTACTGCTACTCTACCTACTTGCTAGGCTCAAGATATACCATCAAAGGGTTCTTGATACTATGCTGACTTGCCCCTGATATACCATCTATAGGAACTTACTATCACAGGCCTGCCGCCTGCATTCCCCTGATATACTACCTTACTGCTACTCTACCTACTGCCATGCCCCAGCTATACCACTTTAGTGGTCTTACTACTGATCTGCCTACCTGCCATGCTCCTGATATACAATCTTAAGGGTCTTACTGATACTCTACCTACTTGACATGACCTAGACCTTAGGGTTCTTGCTACTGCTCTGTGTATTTTTCATGTTCCTGATAAACCACCTTAGGGGTTTTGTTTCCACATGCCTACTTACCATGCCCCTGAGATATCACCATTGGGTTCTTGCTGTCACTTGCCTACCTGCCTCAGATATACCACCTTAGTGATCTTGCTACTGTCCTGCCTACCTAACATGCCCCAGATATATCACCTTAGGTGTCTTGCTACCAATCTGTCTACCTGTCTTGCCCCTGATATACCACTTTAGGGATCTTGCTGCCATATGCCTAACTGCCATGCCACTGATTTTCCACGTGGGTGATTTCATTTACCTCAGTATTGAATAGGTGAATGTCACATCAGGACATTCTAGAGAGGTAAAATTCCTAGATGAAATCAGTGACTGCTTTATGGAGCAACTGGTACAAGAACCAACAATTGGGGAAACTATTAGTGGAATACAGAATTTGGTGCAAAAGGTAACAGTTTTGGAACCACTTAGCAATAGTGATCACAACATGATCAAATTTGACTTAACTGGAAGGAGGGCTTTAAATAAATGTACCGTAACAGCATTTAACATTCAGAAAAGTGGCTAGATAAAATAAGGAAAATGGTTAGGAAAAAACTGAAAGCAGCAACTGCAAAGGTTAAGAGTTAGATCAGGCATAGACGTTGTTTTAAAATACCAGACCAGATGTATTCCATGCATTAGAAAAGGTAGAAGGAAGACTAAACAACCACCAGCATAGTTAAAAGGTGAGGTGAGAGATTAAGACCCAATTACCCTATACCCAAAAAGATTTTTATTAATTTTATTACTAATTGTTTAGAATAAAAATACTTAGCTCCCATTGTAGCATTCAAAACACTGCCTCAACATGGACAGTTTGAACGCTGTGGCGCCATTATTGCTGTGAAAGGGAATGACGGATAAATTGAGAAAAGAAAAAAGAAAATAGAAGTATTCTCCTTAAAGAATCTAGGCCAACATAGATTAACACATGAGCAACAGAGGCATCTAAAGGATCTGTTATTACGAGGTGTCCCCTGATGAAGGCTGGTGACAGCCGAAACATGGTCCATGTGGGGAAGTGTTTTGAATGCTACAGTGGGAGCTAAGTATTTTTATTCTAAACAATTAGCAATAAAATTAATAAAAATCTTTTTGGGTATAGGGTAATTGGGTCTTTTAAATTAATAAAATAAATGTGGGAGTGAGTTGTGAGATACAATGTCAAATGATTACAGTGAAGTGCCGAACAAACGGCTGATACTGTTTGTGGTGATAGACAGTGGATTAAAATATCTGCACTAAATTCTGATGACGTTGTTCTCTTGGTTTAAATAAAATATAAGGATAGTTTGATAACAAACAAATTGTTTCCTCTCTTTGGTTGTATAAAGATGTACCTTCAACATCTCTCCAGAAGCTGAAGTAAAGAGGTTTGCGGAGGAGGACTAGAGAAGGGGGTACTGTTACATTTACTGCTCATGGGATGGCCCCCATGAGCAGCTTCACTCACCCTGAATTCTGCCAGCAATCTCATGTGGCTGGACACTGCCAACGCATGGCAGACATCGTCGCTTCTATGATGCGCCTTCCCAGGCATGCACACGCATGACATGATTCCATTTAAAGGGCTGCAGCAGGAAAAGCCTGTGGCACCCTCGGATGATGTCTCTGCTTCACGCCCAATGGCTCTTCATACCTTCCAGCCTTGCCTCAGCAAGAAAGTCATTGGGTTCCTAGACTTCTGCCTGGTTCGTCTTCAGCCTTGCTCCACTCCAGCCTTCAGCCTTGCTCCCCTAAGGTCTTCAGCTTTGTCTTCAGCCACCACTTGCCTTCGTCACCACTCCCACTTCTGCCATAGCCTCTTGGACTCTGACTCGCTCACCCACCGTTGGCTCAAACCTTAGGGCCTGGCCCACAAGCTTGTGCCAATTGTACCATGGCGAGAGGGGCTCATGTTCACAACACTGAGGACATTCACCTGAGTTCTCTGCCTGGCTAGAAGTACACACAGGTTGGCACAGCAATGTGTACTTTTCGACAGGTTGCAAAGTGCTGATCCTGGGGCGTGCTTTATAACAGGAGAGGGAAACGGCACGCAAATCTTTTTCCATCCTTTCCCCCGACCCCATATGTATGAATACTTTGGTGCCTTTCATTGACACTGAGTCATTTTTGAGAACAGATGACTGAAATCTAATGAAAACTTTATCACAATGCTTGCAATCTGAACATCAAATAAAATAAGTAGCATGCAGAGTCTATGCGAGTAATTTTGCTACATTTCAGGGTACACTGTTAAAAAACAGTGAATAAAAATGTATACCCCATATCAGAAGACATGT
This sequence comes from Rhinatrema bivittatum, assembly GCF_901001135.1. NCBI lineage: Eukaryota > Metazoa > Chordata > Amphibia > Gymnophiona > Rhinatrematidae > Rhinatrema > Rhinatrema bivittatum. Next base: position 206,379,957 of record NC_042616.1, on the reverse strand, counting down.
TAAAAATAAACAAAGGGGCAAGTTAAAAAGAGCCAGCAGGCAAAAAAAAAAAAAAAAAAAGAAGGAAAAGTACCCCAGTAAATTCATCATCTTGTAATATATTATATAAGGGGAAATGTGTAGTAGTCTTTATTTGTAGTAGCAACTCAAGACAAATGAATACAGTTGGTGTGCTAGTCCTGATGAAGGACATGTGAAAAAGACAATGGCTTTCCATTTTTAAGTTAATCAGCACTCCGTCTGATGTATTCTTCAAAATAATAAAATGGATTAATCAGGAGCTAAGGCTAAGGAGAGGGCAAACATTTTATTTCTGCCACGTGTAGATGAAATATACATAGCATAATAAAGGGCTGCTGTCGAGTATGTGCAGGAAGAGCACCTGGAAGATTAAAGCTGTGGACATAACATTAACAAAGTACAGACCATACTGAATTAATGAGCACTGGAGATAGACATTCAGTGGAGTCTTAATTTATTTTCCTTTTCTAGCTCATCCTTTAAGAAAATGACAGTGTCTTCTTATCGATTTTACACTCAGAGATCAATCAGAATTGCCCTGACTCAGACAAAATTTACAGCACTCCCTGACACTGCCTACAGCATCTGGGTCTAAACAGACATTACAAGGAAGCAATAGATCATGTTTGTATGTAGAGCTTGACATGCTTAAAAATAAGCTAATCTGTAGTGGAATTTCCTTCTTTTTGACAAGTTGCTCTGCCCAGCTCTTCGGCCCCCTTGTTATGAATTTCTCTCCCAGCTCTGCTATTAATTATAACATGCACACAGGATTCATGCATTTAAGCCCGCAGGGGAGGTCATCTGCTCTGCAGTTTTAGATAAAATATAAACTAACAGATCACTCCTACTTAAACAATGTGAAATGTCACTCTGATGAACTCCATAAAAAAAAAAAAAAAAAAGCTAGAGGTGTTCCAGCAAGAGCTATGATCAATTCTGACAACCCAACAATATTAGAGCTGAATGATGGCCCTGCACATTCCTAAACAGGCCCCAGTGGAAATTGCTGTATCCGGAAGCTCTTTTGTGCAAGTAACTAGCTGTATTAAATGCAATAATTACAGAAAAGCCACTGTGATAGTAGTTAGGCAGTTGTTGGCTAAGCTGGCTTCTTTCCACAGTAGTGTTTATCTTGTAAGTGGGGATTGCTTATGAATAAACTCTTTAAACTATAAAAGAATGCATTTGGATTCCAAGATATTCAAGATAGGAGTCATCATCTACTGTCAGGGTGCCCATGTGGAAAATTCACTTTATAGGGACCAGAGGAAAATGTATTTGAAAAAACAGTTTAGGGGACAACTACGTTTTGTCAGTATGTATGTACTAATGAAATGGATCTTGCTCTGCAAAACATTTGTTGTATTGAGGCCTTTTCTAGTATAGGTGCTCATTTTATATTAATAAAATGTCACTTTAGTCACTGAGAGAGTTGTTTTCTAAGGCATTTCTGTGGGTGAAACAATGCTTTACCCATGGAACTTGCTCACCCAATATGCAGATGAACTTACATGGCTATGTCCTGTGTGCGAGTAACTTTGCCTGCAGTGAGCAGAGCTGTTCCTGCGATGGGGTTGGACAGGAGTTTGCACTTACATGCATACCTATGCATATTCATATACAGGCACTTAATTTTTCCGGAAAATACTCAGCACACAAATTAGCAGATGTAATTATTTGTAGGCAGTTTTGGTGGGATAGTTTTGAAAGGGAAACTATATGCATGCTTTCCTTTTAAAAAAAAAACAGTGTATAGTCCTTAAAATTAAATGTATGTGGGCTGTTAGAAAATGACTTCCCTAATTAATTAAACCCAGGATACAGATGAGAACTGAATAACATGGAATAGTTAGAGAATCTCTGATAACCAAAGACCAATTTAAAATATGGATGAAAATGATAAATCTTGGGGTAGATATTCAAAGCTGGCCATGTGAGTAACTTAGCTGGTTAGAACTTGTCCGGCTACGTTATGATGTATATTCAGCGGCACAGTGAAGCTGCTGAAGATATGCTTATATATACGCACTTAGGGGCGGATTTAAAGAGACCTGCTCGCGTAAATCCGCCCGGATTTACGCGAGCAGGGCCCTGCGCGCCGGTGCGCCTATTTTACATAGGCCTACCGGCGCGCGCAGAGCCCCGGGACTCGCGTAAGTCCTGGGGTTCTCCGAGGGGGGCGTGTCGGGGGCGGTCCCGGTCGTCGTGGCGTTTTCGGGGCGTCGGCAGCGTTTTGGGGGTGGGCACGGGGGCGTGGCTATGGCCCGGGGCGGTCCGGGGGCGTGGCCGCGCCCTCCGTACCCGCCCCCAGGTCGCGGCCCGCTGGCGCGCGGGGATTTACGCCTCCCAGAGGGAGGCGTAAATCTCCCGACAAAGGTAAGGTGGGGGCTTAGACAGGGCCGGGTGGGTGGGTTAGGTAGGGGAAGGGAGGGGAAGGTGAGGGGAGGGCAAAAGGAAGTTCCCTCTGAGGCCGCTCCGATTTCGGAGCGGCCTCGGAGGGAACGGGGGTAGGCTGTGCGGCTCGGCACACGCCGGCTATACAAAATCGATAGCCTTGCGCGCGCCGATCCAGGTTTTTAGCAGATACGCGCGGCTCCTGTCGTATCTACTAAAATCCAGCGTACTTTTGTTTGCGCCTGGAGCGCAAACAAAAGTAGGCCTATTCGCGGAGTATGAAAATCCGCCCCTTAGGGCCTGAGTTTAAAAAGCATTATTTGAGTAAAACTGGATTTTACTCGAGTAAATACACTTTACTCAAGTAAGTGGGCTTTTGAAAATTGCAATACTATATGTCATTGAATTGTCCATAGGATTTACCTGTGTAAGTGCACTTTACTCAAGTAAATGACTTTTGAAAATTGCTACAATAGTATGTTTCATTTATGCACGTAAATCCTTTGAAAAGTCACCTGTTAGCTGGCTAAGTCTACCCGGCTAAGTTTAGACCTGCTGTATGGGGCACCTAAACTTACATGTATACTTTTGTGGCTAACTCTGAACATTGGTAGTTACCTATATAAGTTATACAACTCATTTTCTCCACCCCCGATCTGCCCAATACCTACTTTTTCTGCATGTAACGTTTAGTCGTATAAACATAAGTCCCATTTATCCGGCTAAATAGCACTGAAAATGCTTTGAATATTGGGCCCATAATATCTACACTCATTCATCAATTCTTAGAGACTCAAAAGAGGAGAGCATTTATTTTAATGGACTACTACAGTATAACAGGGCAATTTTCAAAGGAAAATTATAAATGTAACATCCTATTGTAACATATTTTCAAAATCCCATTTACTCTCATTAAGTGTACTTAACACTTAATTGACAATTCAATAGCATATACTGTAGCAATTTTCGGAAGCCTTTGAAAATTGCTACAATATATGCTATTGAATTGTTTGAATTAGTGCATTATATTTTGATTCATTGTGCACTATTTTCAATTAGTGTGCACTAAATAAAAACAAACATTTAATAAAAATGTAAAAAACACACTCAAAACAAATTTAAAAAGTGAAACAAACCAAAAAAGAAAATGAAAATGTTCTGGGTAGCATGTCCCTATCAGATGCAACATGAAAAAATTATTAGGCAATGTAATTATGCACATGCATTTGTGGAATTTGTGGAACCAGACAAAATACTTGTCAGAATCCTCCCTGACATGTCCTGAAAATTTGGTCTGAATTGGATGCAGAACACATACAAAAAAAATGTTATTAGGGAATGAGAACTGTGCATTCATCTTTGTGAAATACGTGGATCTGGAAAATTATATCTGATTCCTTTTGTCTTCCTGACATGCACTGAAAATTTGGTTTTGAAAGGACACCAAATGGGAAAGTTATTGGGGAGGGACAGACACACACATAAACAAGCTGATAGCATAAGCCTCCCTCCCTTCAGAAAGAAAGCTAAAAATTATATAAAATTATACTATTTGAATTTGGATTAAAAGCGCCAGTTCCAATTTTATCTGCCCGGGTTCTGTCTTTAGGAAATAGGATCTATAGCTCAGATCAGCCTATTAGCTCAGCTCATTTCAGCTTTTTTCAACTTTGACCAGGCAATCTTTGGATTAAAAATCTGAAGTTAATCAAGAGCTGAGTGATTTTTGTTGAAAGACTGAGTCTGCAAAAGCTCATTAATTACACTCTTAGGGCTAGATTTTAAAAGCCCTGCGCTCGTAAATCCTCCCAGATTTATGCGCGCAGGGCACTCGCGCGCTGGCGCACCTATTTTGCATAGGCAGCCGGCGAGCGCAAAGCCCCGGGACGCGGGTAAGTCCCGGGGCTTCGTAAAAGGAGCGGGAGGGGGCGTGTCCAGGGGCATGTCTGGGGGCGTGTCTGGGGTCAGGGGGCGGGCCGGGGCGTGGTGACGGTTCGGGGGCGGGCCGGGAGGGCGGTCCCAAGTCCCCCGGCACTGCGGCCTGTGCCGGGGGATGTGAGACAGTGTGCTTAAGATACGCGTGCTTCAAGCAGGCGTAACTTGCCCAACAAAGGTAGGGGGGGATTTAGGTAGGGCTGGGGGTGGGTTAGATAGGGGAAGGGAGAGGAAGGTGGGGGGGCAGAAGGAAAGTTCCCTCCGTGGCCGCTCCGATTTCGGAGCGGCCTCGGAGGGAACGGAGCCAGGCTGCGCGGCTCAGCATGCGCAGGCTGCCGATTTTGCACAGCCTTGCGCGCGCCGACCCCGGATTTTATAAGATACGCGTGGCTACGCGTGTATCTTATAAAATCCGGTTGCGCGAACAAAAGTACACTCGAGTGTACTTTTTAAAGATCTACCTCTTATTGTGGCGACTACTGCAAAATTCTTTTTAAAAGTTATAACTGAGGATGAGGGCTTATGGGTTTAATTCCTGGCTCAGTCTTCCACACTTTGGTTCGACCCGGGCTAGGGATGCAGCAAAGGAGGCATGAAGTCATGGCAGTAGCCAGATGAAGAGCCCATGCTCTAGGGTTCTGGAGGGAGTATGGGCTCTTACAGCCAGATTAGAAAAAGTGCCGAGGAGGGGTCTTTTAAATGAAGGGGATAATCCCTGGGTAGTTGTAAATGAAGGCTCATGGCACCAGCATCCCAATACTTGTTCCATCTGGAGTTGGGAAAAGAAGGAGAAAGGAGGAATTACCAGCCCTTCCCCCCAAAAAAAGAAAGAAAAAAAAAGGTGTGTCATTCAAAGTTACTATGCAGCTTGATAATGACACATAAAGTAAAATATTAAAACGTTTTGTATTCATACAGGTCTGGTCTCTGCATATGTAATCATTTGCGGTTATGATGCCAGTGTACAAGTATCCAAAGTAAAGGCTTGATTCCCCACCACTCAGAAAAATTTCAGGCAAAAAATGACTAGCTAGCATGAGAAAACAAATGCAGTCATATCTTGGTTTTGGAAAAGGTGCTGAGGGGCCATAGGGAAATGGGAAAATGCAAATAAATCCCCGCTACGTGGGGTTTTAAGCCTTTTCCCACTTTCTGGCATGTTGGCTTCATTAAAATACACATGAGGTATATTTATCCTTTTTGGGCATAAAAATGTCACTCTGCTGATGTCAGCAACTTCTGGAATAGGGTGGAAGAAGCTCATATAGAGCATGCTCCCCATATAACATCACCGTGAAGTATGGTGAAAAAGCCCAAAACACTGACCTATATTTCAATCACTGCACCCACTTATTTAAATATTCTCTAAAATAATTATGTGCCCCAGTTTCAAGGGCAACAATGTGAGAGAAACAGCAGAAATATCCACATTGAAGAAATCTGATTTCCCCTTAACAAAAACTGCAATACCTTATCCAGATAAGAATGAGAAAAAAAAAAGTGCAAAACTTGCTGGGCAGACTGGATGGGCCGTTTGGTCTTCTTCTGCCATCATTTCTATGTTTCTATAATTATTATGAACTGCAGTCATAGAAGGCACACGCATCCCCGCAAAATAAATAATAATAACAAAAATAAGACATTTCTCCAGGTCTGCACTCTGCCTTTTACTTTTAACTGGTAATAGCGCTTCTACCCACAGAGTTGTAACACTGACTCCTCAGATGAACCATGGCCCGAGTCGGAACTGTTGTTGCTCTAATCATTCAAAATAAATCATTGGGAAGACCAGTTTTCATAGGACACCATTCAAGAGATATCGGTGGGCTTGACATCAAAGAGAAGACACAAAGATAAGTGTTTTAATTGCATAACAAAAATCTGATTAAAAAGTAACATTTCACACTATTAGGATCGATGATTGTAGAAGAGGCAAGTGAAGGTGTATCCAGCCGGTAGTGCCTATTATGAAGGTCTTTCTACATTGTTAATTGACCTTACTATATAAGGGGTTACTCTATTGTTTACTAGCAGTTTATTCTGTTTCTTGTGACACTCTAATTTCATACAGAATCCAAATAATATTCATCATATTCATGAGGAAAGTGAACTATACAATAAATAAAAAAAACCCTTGTCACCCCTTAATTCTGCTTCTCTGCACAGGGATATTGCGTGTAGTAAGACTTACAATGTAGCCAGGGCAAGCGCAAAGGACTTGACACACCTGGAGCCAGAAACATGCCTGCATTCACTCACTCTTACTGTTTTATAAAGGCTTGTTTTATAAAGGCTGCTGTTCATTTTGAGAAATTATCATAGGTTGTCTTTCACCTCTGCCAAGTGAGCAGAAACATGATCCCTTTCCATAACTTTGCTGAACCAAACTTGCAGTAGTGCTGCACTCTAAAAAAAAAAAAAAATGCAGGGATCACATGCTGATGATCATTAACTCAGGCCTGCAATGGCACAGAATTGGGTGGTAGTTGGTTCTCCCAATCACAGCCCAATATTGGGTCATCAAGAAAAACCCATAGAGGCTTCTCCAGTCAACTCTGGTAAGTATTAAAGTATTTTCAAATATCATTCTGCATGAATCTTAGGGTTCCCACACATTGTTGATAGGCTTAATGTATGCTGCAAGAGGACAGTAGAGATGTAAATTTCCCAGAAATTTTGAATTGAGGCAAAAATGGGGAAAAATAGGAAAACTGAGAAATAATAAAAAAATGTAGTTGAGTAACAATATAGGGCCGGATTTTAAAAAGGTTACACGCACCGGGCCTATTTTAAAAAGGCTCGGCGACGCGCGTAAAGCCCTAGGATGTTTGTATGTCCCAGGCTTGCAAAAAGGGGCAGGGGGAGGGGGCTGGGCATGAGGGGGGGGGGGGCGGTCTGGGGCAGGGTCAGGCTCCCGGCACAGCGTCCATATTTGCTGCTGTGCCGGGGATCGCGCGCCGGCATGTGGCCGGCGCGCACAATTTACTTCAGCTCCATGGCTGAAGTAAGTTTGGAGATAAAAAATAAGCAAAGGAAAAGGTAGGGGGGAAAGGGCGGCGGGGGAGGGAAGGGAAGGAAGGTGGGGTGGAGGGGTAGGGAAATTCCCTCCTAGGCCGCTCCGATTTCGGAGTGGACTGGGAGGGAAGAGGGGAAGGCAGCATGGCTCGGTGCATGCAAGATGCACAATTATGCACCCCCTTGCACGCGCCATCCCCGATTTTATAACATGTGCGCCTGAGCACGCATGGTATAAAATCGGGCATACATGTGCACGCACCGGGTAGCGCGCTCACATGTACGCCACGCGTGCTTCTTTTAAAATCTATCCCATAGTACACATAGTGAATACATAAACTTAGTAAATATTTTGGCTTGAATAATTATGAAGAAATCTCATGCACAAAATTATTTACATCAAAAACAATTTTACAAAAATAAACAGACATAAAACTTCCTTGTGTAATATGGGTCATTGGCTAAGACAATATAAGAGATAAATTTCAAAAGCCCGGTGTGTGCATTAATTAGCGGATGCACGAAAGAGTCGGTCTCGCATCTGCCAAATGGATTTTGAAAGTCGCCCAGATACGAGCATATCTCCCGCATCACGCACATCTCCAAAGATTTAAAAAAGGGGCGGGGCGTGGGTGTGGTCTGAGCAGACATGGGTGTTTTGGGGCTTGAATCAGAAATGTGCGTGTAAATACTTTCGTGCCCCTGCACTCACTGAGGTTCTCTTATATGTAACTTTACTTCTGCTATGGATGATGTGTAAGTTAAAAAATAAAGAAAATTATGCTGATCTGCAGGGTTTTAAGGGTTGGGGCTAACTGGGGCAAATAAAGACTATTAAGCTGGGGGGGGGGGTTTGGAGGACCTCTCTCTTAAGTGGGTGAACTGGTGACAAAATAGTAAAACTGCAATGGCGTTGGCATATGCCCCTTTTAAAATCCCTCAGTTTACGTGGTAGAAGGCGCGCACCCACTTAAAATTTGGTGCACATGTGCATGCAACCATGCTATTTTATAACCCATGCGCAAATATGCATGTGTGTGTTTTAAAATGGCCGCATCCCTGAAAGCAGGCCAACATATGCGTGCAAATGCGCACCTGCATGCCGACTTGAAAGATACCGTCATACTGTTGTAACTGTTAAACACACTGAGCAAGCCATACATTCAACATGGATCTTGAGTAAAGTTGTTTCTGCACGATAAGCAAATCACTAGGGATGTGCAGCAGGGACGGATTCATCCCATTTGGTATTCATATTCGTGGGGAGCCAAATCCGTTGCATCCATTCTCAGGGGACCCTAATCCGTTCATTAGTTATGTATTTATTCATTTCCCAAAAAAACCCCCATCCCAACCCTTTAAATTGAATTAACTACAACCCCCACCCTCCTGACCCCCCAAGACTTACCAAAAGTCCCTGATGGTCGAGCGGGGGTCCCTGCGTGATCTCCTGCACTCGGGCTGTCGACTGCCAGTATTCAAAATGGCGCCGATAGCCTTTGCCCTCACTATGTCACAGGGGCTACTGGTGCCATTGGTCAGCCCCTGTCACATGGAAGGAGCAATGGACGGCTGGCACCATCTTGTGCTCCTACCATGTGACAGGGGCTGACCAATGGCACCGGTAGCCCCTGTGACATACTGAGGGCAAAGGTTATCGGCGCCATTTTGAATACCAGCAGCCGACAGCCCGAGTGCAGGAGATCACGCTGGGACCACCGCTGGACCACCAGGGACTTTTGGTAAGTTTTTTTTTGGGGGGGTCAGGAGGGTGGGGGGTTTATTCATTAGATATGTTGTATTCGTGGGGGTTCGCCATATGTTTCGTGACCCCACGAATACAACAAATAGGGACATATACATTGCGGATTGCCAATACGTCGAAAATGAATGCACACCCCTACAAATCACACTATGTATTTTGTTTCAGTTTCTTATTGAAATTTCAAAGTGGCATGAGGAAGAAGAGAGAACAAAACTGAACTTTCATCATTTGTTTATAAGGTTAACAAATGTCTAGAGTTCTGGACACCTGGAAATTCTGATAACATTTCTGAGAAATTATTCTGAAAATAGTTTTAGGAACAGAATTCATTTACTTACTACTTCTAATTCGGATTCACAAAACTTTTCACTTATGTTTTGTTGTCCAGTTTGTTCAGTGTTTTGTGTTTGATTCTAGCCTGCTGCATGATTGGTTTTGAAGGGTCGGGGTGGGTTTTAGGGTTGTTTTGGTGTGCCGGTTTTCCCGCCCTCCCCCTTCCCCCCTCCCCCGATTTACGATTTTTTGACGATAAATCGGGGAAATTGCTATTGTATCGCGGCCCTAACAATTTTTGACGATTTAAAATATATCTGATGATTGTTTTAAATCGTCAAAAAACGATTCACATCCCTAATACACGGTCATGCAGCAGATCTCCAGTAGCTGCCTATGCCGCAAACCTGGCTGCACAGACTGATGTACCATCACCTGCCAGGAGAAATGATAGGAGTTCATCCAACGGCTGCCAACTACTGTATATAATGTGAGTTGGAACCACAAGTTACGTTCTGGTTATTTTCCACCCTAGGTTTTGGGGAGAGCATCATCAAACTGTCAATGGGATTAGATGTAGGCTCTAGGCACAGGCAGACTAAGGAAGCACCAGAGCGATTACCCTGCCTATAGGCTGCACAGCATGTGTTACTAAATAAATGTGTTTTGTTCAGTCTCAGACCTTGGTCCTTATTACTGAAACTCACACTGGGACACTACATTAATCTTGTGATTCATGAGATCTGCAGCAGGAAAGTACCAGCCTGCAAGTTTTGAAAATGTTTGCTTTGCTGGCACAGACTGTATATTCTGGTTGTAATTTAAGAGGTGGCCTCTCTCACTGCTCAGTGAGATTACATGAGAGAGGCAGGGGAAAGATACAGAGAATGAGGGGCTGCATGGGGATAGATACTGGGGAAGAGCGGTAAGGGCTAGGGGCAGATGATGCATAAGGGGAGGAAGAGGCAAGGACAGATGCTGAGGAAGAGAGAAATGGAGAATTGGTGTATGTAGGGGTAGGAATTAGAAAGGCCTAGGGATGAGAGATGAGGAATGTTGTAGTAATGGAGGATTAGGAGGCAGCAGTGGAAGGAATGGGAGACAAAAAAAAAGGATTGAAAGGAATGAGAAAGGAAAGTGGAGTGGAGAGCTGGGAGGGAGAGCTAACATATCCAGAAAAGTTATAGAAGTGTGAGAAGAGATTTCAATGAAGGGAGGAGAAATGAATGCTGATAAGAATAAGACAGAGAAAATGAGAGAGAAAGGAGGAGAAAAATGGAGGTTGGATCATTGGTGGTGGCAGCAGTGGTAGAATTAAAAAAGCAACTTAACCATTGTTTCCCTGTCCCTGCTGAGACTTACATATCTGTAATATTCTTTGGAAGCCTTACTAATTGTAAGAAACTGGAAAAATATGTATCAAGTGTTTTGATTGTTAAGAACAAACAGTTTTGAATGAAAAGCATCAAAATGTCCATTTTTTCTGATCTGTTTATTGCTTCTAAAATTTAATGTTTCCCCCTTTCACATTTCTAGTAAGCGTGAGCAGTAATAGTATAGTTTGCTGTGATCTTGGCTATCCTGTGTAATTCATGGTGTTTTCTCTCTTCTGCTTTTTGTACTTACCAGGACCTCATCGATACCATCATACCTGTCTGGGGAAGCGGGAGAGTTTTACAGTAGTACACCCTCCTTGTGGTTTTTAGGAAAGGGAGTATGTAGATGTAATGATACACAGTTGGCAATATGAGCCCTGATGGGAATGAGATGTCAAGAAGCCAAATTTGGACTATTTTCAGTAGCCACCCCATGAGTATTTTCTTTTGCATTTGTCTAATTTTCCAGTATGGTTGTTTGTGTGCATGAGTAAAAGTTGACTTTTATCTGCTGTGTGTATCTGGCATGCTGCTATGGCAGGTACTGTGCAGCATGTTTTAGTCGTGTGCATCAAGTTTTTAAGCACTCATATTCTGCATGGCCACTGCTCACATCTTTGTCCATTATGTCTATGTCTTATGCATTTATTAATCTCTTGAAATGTTTAATTGCCTTTCTCTGTAGAAATCCAACATGATGTCTCTGTATGTGCTCTCTGTTATTTCAATGTTGTATGCTAAGAAAAGGAATTTGTAGTCTTCGAGCAGAGTATGATTTCTGATATGGCTACAAGCTGTACTATCTATTGTTGCATTGTCTTTCTTTTTTCTTCTGTAGAGTCTATCATTCTGTTTCACTGTATGTTCTTGTGTATAACTCTATCCAACTTCCATTATGTTATTTTTCCTCTCTTTTTCTTTAATGGTGTTTGAGAGATGGCCAACACCAGTCCTCAAGAGCTACGAATAAGAACATAAGAACATGCCATACTGGGTCAGACCAAGGGTCCATCAAGCCCAGCATCCTGTTTCCAACAGTGGCCAATCCAGGCCTTAAGAACCTGGCAAGTACCCAAAAACTAAGTCTATTCCATGTTACTGTTGCTAGTAATAGCAGTGGCTATTTTCTAAGTCAACTTAATTAATAGCAGGTAATGGACTTCTCCTCCAAGAACTTATACAATCCTTTTTTAAACACAGCTATACTAACTGCACTAACCACATCCTCTGGCAACAAATTCCAGAGTTTAATTGTGCGTTGAGTAAAAAAGAACTTTCTCCGATTAGTTTTAAACGTGCCACATGCTAACTTCATGGAGTGCCCCCTAGTCTTTCTATTATCCAAAGGAGTAAGTAACCGATTCACATCTACCTATTCTAGAACTCTCATGATTTTAAACACCTCTATCATATCCCCCCTCAGCCGTGACTTCTCCAAGCTGAAAAGTCCTAACCTCTTTAGTCTTTCCTCATAGGGGAGCTGTTCCATTCCCTTTATCATTTTGGTAGCCCTTCTCTGTACCTTCTCCATCGCAATTACATCTTTCTTGAGATGCGGCAACCAGAATTGTACACAGTATTCAAGATGTAGTCTCATCATGGAGCGATACAGAGGCATTATGACATTTTCCGTTTTATTCGCCATTCCCTTTCTAATAATTCCCAACATTCTGTTTGCTTTTTGGACTGCCGCAGCACACTGAACTGACGATTTCAATGTGTTATCCACTATGACGCCTAAATCTCTTTATTGGGTTGTAGTACCTAATATGGAACCTAACATTGTGTAACTATAGCATGGGTTATTTTTCCCTATATGCATCACTTTACACTTATCCACATTAAATTTCATCTGCCATTTTGATGCCCAATTTTCCAGTCTCACAAGGTCTTCCTGCAATTTATCACAATCTGCTTGTGATTTAACTACTCTGAACAATTTTGTATCATCTGCAAATTTGATTATCTCACTTGACGTATTTCTTTCCAGATCATTTATAAATATATTTAAAAAGTAAGGGTCCCAATACAGATCCCAATACAGATCCCTGAGGTTACAGAATATCCATAATATATATGCATGAGATATACTTGCATGCACTGTGTTCTATTGTATGCAAATATATCGTATTCATATTCATTATGGATATCCTTATAACCATGCCTGCTCTTGAGAACCGACATTCACCACCCCTGATTTATATGATGTAGAGAAAGTTATCTTAGATGACTGAAAATGAGTAATGTGCATGTTAAAGTGGATTTGGAGAGCTTTGTTTACATGCATAAGTATTAAGTAAAGTAGGGTTAGAATACAGAAAATATATAATAGTGATACATAGTTCCCCAAGGTATGATTGTGATGAAGTTTTGACTGCATAGAAAAGTGATGTGTGGCTGTAGTTAATGTGTGTTTTGCTATGCATATGATTCAGAAATTCTATTGAGGCATGCTATGCATAAGACTGGGTATAAACATGTTTGATAGTTGTGAGTAGAAGAGTACATATGTATGTGCACAGTATTTGCACAGCTTCTTTATGTATGAGAAAGAGGATGGAAGATAAGGTAACATAGGCAGGGATGGGCATATAAGATAAGTAAGAGTGTTATGCTGGTTGAATAGGATGTAAAGTCTGGCCAAGTGCTTTTAAAATGATGAATGTCATGAAATGATATGGAAAAAGTGGTACTGACTCTTTAAAAGTGACTGTTAGAGGATCCAAGATGGCCCCTGCAGACCAGCTCTGTGCTACAGTTGCTGTTACTCTCCATCTCTTTCCCTAACCAGTGAATTTCATTCCATCTTATGATGAAGAGGAAGGGTAAGACATAAGTTTATCTCTCAAAGCCCAGGACCACTACTATTGTTGGCCCTATGAACCATTTTGTTTCAGCAGCTCAATCTTCAGTGTTCCTGCATGTGTTCATTGGAGATGCTATTAAATTTCATGCCCACCCCAGCATCTCCAGCCATAAGACTGAGGTGGGATTAAAATAAATAAAGCATAAGTGAATAACTTTTGTGGGCCAGTTCATGGGTAGCAGGGAGGGAATTAATGGAGTGTCTATGTATGCATATTCTCCTACTCACCCCAAATCTTTCTTTTGAGCCATGTCAAGTACCTGTTTAACCATCTTGAATCTCTCTTAAACAAAGTTTGACAAAGTGCTCCATGGTCACTACATCTAAAAAAAAAAAAATATAACAGAATTAGACAAGGTACAATCGCAATTCTGGTGATGCCTTCTGCCTGACTGGACTCATGTTGGTGTTGCTACCAGATAGTCCCCCTGCATTCTAAAGTTTTATTATTCTTCTCCTTCTGATTGTTGTTTTTAAAAGAAATAGCTGTGCTTTTTGTTACCCTATGAACAAATGTTTGGTTCCCAGAAACAAGGATATGAATGGGAAGACAAGTTGGGTAACTAGAGAAAAAATTGCAACGGTGAATGTAAGATGGCATCTGAACCCTACAGAGAAAGTCCTTGCAGTGCTCTTGGCAGAAGAGATTGCAATTATTTCTTGGGGCATTCCAGCAGCCCTGGAGGATCAGTTTTCAAAGCTGCAATCTGTGATGGATAAGATTAGAGATAATTTTGAAAAGCACTCTCAGAGAATCACAGAAGTTGAACAAAGAATCACAGTATAGGAAGAGAATACGGATCAACTAGAATTGCAGATGGTGGCCCTCAAAAAGGAGAATAAAATCTGCTAAATCATAGCAAGGACCAAGAGAATATGGAACACCATAATAATTTGAGGCTGATCCGGTTGCCAGAATTGGTGAAAGACAATGACCTCATTACCTTTTTTGAAAAATGGCTCCCAAAAACTCTTAGCTTGGACACTTCACAGTCAGCAGTGATCTCTGACTAAGTCCAACGGGTTGGCCTACATTTGGAGGCCAATGGTAGTCCAAGGTGTGTCATGGTGAGGATGCTGAATTGGAATGATAAAATTAAGATTCTTCAGGAATTTAGGAAGAAAGAAGTTTACTACAAAGGCAGTAAACTTATGCTGTTTAATTCAGTGAGTATGGTAGTTCAGCATAGAGAGCTTTCACTGGCATGCACAGAGTTGTTCAAAAGAGGTATCCATTCCATTTTTCTCTTTCTTGATAATATCCACATCCAGCATGGGGGAAAAACCTTGGGCCCGATATTGAAAGTTTGTTCAGTGCTTGATAGCCAGTTAAGTAGGCTATCTAGGTGTCCACTGAAAATCAGCAGCTGCTAGATAACTGGTTAAGTCACTAATCTGGCTATCTTTTAGCTGGTCAATTTGTGTATGTGTGTGTGTGGGGGGTGGGGGGGGGCAGTGGGCAGATCAGGGTGGAACTTATGCTTCTCTCGTAATGACTATATTGTCCAATCTCAATCATTGATTGCTCAGTTTCAGAAGTAAGGTTTCCTGCATGTATCCTAAAAACAGCCATTAAGCATGCTTTATATGTCAACAAGGACCTTTTATTTCTGCCTCATTCACAAAAGTCTACTGACTGCTTAACATGTGTCCTTCCCTTTTCAGAAAGAATTATTTAGGTATATAATATAATACTAATGTGGGGATTTTAAATAAATATGCTGGTTATAGAAAAAATGATTGTATAAATAAATGGATTATTTGTAATAGAGTAAACAATGTTGTGATTTAATTGTATTAGGAAACAGGATATACCTTCTGAGATATAATATAATATACCATAATTGGCCAATTCTTACACCACACCCAGTTTTTCAACATTCTCCTAGATTTGCTTTTTGCAGGGGCAGGAATTTACACAATGTTTTGTTCCCCTCTGACCTACAGTCCTTCTTATCAGAAGTTTTTACCACCAGCATGGATCATTTCCATTGTCAACTGTTTTCCATCTGCCTTTTGTCCCTATCGATACTGAATTTGTTCAAGGGGTTTTCATTGTTTGGAAGTATGAAACTGAAAAATAAACATTTCTCTGTATGAAGATTTGGAACAATATTCTGTTTTATTGTGAACAGTTATACACTTTGGACACATACTTTGCTTTCATTTATAAAAGTCCATAAACCATTATTAAGATAGACATGGGGGAAATCATTTGCTTATCCCTGGGATAAGCAGCATGGTATCTATCAACTTTTTGAGATCCTACCAGGTACTTGTAACTTAGATTGGCCACTGTT
Organism: Rhinatrema bivittatum; assembly: GCF_901001135.1. NCBI lineage: Eukaryota > Metazoa > Chordata > Amphibia > Gymnophiona > Rhinatrematidae > Rhinatrema > Rhinatrema bivittatum. The sequence goes on along the minus strand of NC_042616.1, from coordinate 206,364,009 downwards.
TGAAACAGGATACTGAGCTTGACTGACCTTTGGTCTGACTCAGTATGTAAAATCTTATGCTCTTATATTCTTATGTTCTTATCCTGTGATTAATGGTATCCAGGACATGATTCTTCTTCAGAACTAGTGTTTGCAAATACTGACTCCATTAGCTCAGAAGCAGTAATCATGGAGAGATATGATCCTGGTGGTTCTGGATGTTGCACTTCTGCAGCCCTTGCCTTTTGATTTGGTATAATCCATTAAAGGCTAAATACTGAATGAGACTATTAATCACAAGAACCATAAGGGAACATAGTTTGAAGAAAATGTCCAAGATGGCATTAAACTGTTAAAGATAACTGAGTGGGTAAGGCATGTGTAAAGCAATGGATAGCCAGGGCAAGAGTAAAAGTTGTCAAGTATCATAGCAGAAGGAGATTTTGAAGAACCTCATAGATAGCTTGAGCAACAGAGGAAGTACTCTAACACATTGGTTATCAACCTTTTGTCTGTTGGGACATACCTGATAGATGGTTCTCACATGCGTGACACAATGAAACATGACAGTCACAAGATTAAATGTTAATGTACACTTTGCATCCACAGGAACCCCACCCCTCAGCAATGAGTTTATAGCAGAACTAGAACACTCCCTGTACAACTCATCATACAAAAAAATATATTATGGTTTTATCTCAGTAACAGCAACAGAAACTTCTTTTTCTACCAGGCACAATAGCCTTACTTATTATTAGACAGCAGTTCACCACCAATGCATGTTCTATTGAGAAAACACAACAAATAAGGTGAGGTATTATACTAGCCATGCTAGTAACTAGCATGAAACTAGAAACTGGAATGGAAACCCAAAAAAAACCACTCTGCATACAGGACACAAATCTTCTTTTGAATCAGTATTTGCAAATAATGCATCCATTATCTCAGAAGTAGTAATCATGAAGCTCTTGCCTTTTGCTATGGTATACTCAATTGAAGGCTAATTATGTAAATACCAATAATTGCAAGAACTGTAAAGGTATGGAGTCTGAAAAAGAGACCATAAAACTGTTAGATAGCTGGATGGGTAAGGCCTGTGTAATGACCACGACAAGAGCAAAAGCTGGCAAGTATCTTAGGGGAAGGGGATTTGGAAGGGACCTTGCAGATAGTTGAAATGGAGAATGTCTATCTCAGTCAGGGCTATGGCTATCTGGCTGATCTACCAGTCCAGTAACATGTAACTGTATTAAAGAGTAATCCATGCACTTTATAAGTATACTTGTCCAGCAAAGTGAAACTGCTAACGGCTCATGAAATCAGAAATGGTTCTAGAGAGTAGTGCAGCAAGTGGGCAGAGCAACAGAAAGCCAGGCCAGAACCAAAAGACAGCAAGTACTATATAGGAAGGTGATTTGGGAGGCAACTTAAAGACAGTCAGAGCAACTGAGTGTAGTGTACTATAGTATACCAAAACTGGCTGAGAGTGATGGTAGAAGCAGTGGTGCTGGAAAGTGTTATAAACTGAAATGGCAGGAGCAGAGCAATGCAGTGAGAAGAGTAGCAGTAAAACCCCAAAATTATACCTCAAGGACTGATTTACAGGAAGAATGGCACAGCAGTGTGAAAGCAGACTTGACTTAGACTTGAAAATGTAGCGCAGGCACTGTTTGCTTCTGATTCCGATGAAGAATCATCTTCTGTGGGATTCTAATCATCAGAAATGGAAGAAGTAATAGCTGAAGAAGTTTTAGGAGGATTAGTTAGTTCTGTCTTAGCCTCCACTTCAGTGCTGCAGGGGAGAGATGAAACTGATGATGATGAGGAGGAAGATCAGTCAGCGCAGGCACAGAGTGTGACTGATGTCCCTGGCATTGCTTCTCAGGGTGCATCCACTACTTCAACTCCAGTGCCAGCATCCACCCTGAAGGCTATAGAGAAGGGGTCACGAAATAAATCTGCGATCTGGAGCCACTTTAAAGTGACGGAGGACCCACATTTTGCTCATTGTAATTAATGTGCCAGGGCTATTAGCAGAGGCAAGCAAATGGGACATGTAACTAATTTTGGCATGATGCATCATATGTAGAAGCAACACCCAACAGTACTGCCATCTGGGGATGATGGCAGTACCAGTCAGGGGACCCCTTTTTCCAGGCAGCATAAAGTGGTTGAAAAGGAGCAGAGTCACCCCACACCCTCAGCCCCTTCTAGCAGTCAGGTGGCAGGCCAGCAGCCCCCTGCCATGTGTCAGAAGCGACAACCCACCATGGAGAAAATTTGGTGGTGTTCGATAACGCTATCCCAGGGAAGGAGGCAGGCTGCCTCCAAAGTTGTTACCAGGAGTATCCTGAAAATGATTGCCCTTAATGACCAGCCCTTACAGGTAGTGGAGAATTTGGGTTTCAAGCATTTGCTGAAGGTCTTAGTTCCAAATTACAAAGTCCCCTCCAGAACCACATTTAGCAGAAAGATCATCTCCAGCCTGTACAACCAGTGTCACAGTCGCATCCAAGCACTGCTAGCTAAGGCAGAGAGAAGAGTGCATTTCACCTGCGATATCTGGACCGCCATGAATGCTGCACACTCTTACCTCTCCCTGACAGCACACTGGTGGAACCTGGCTGAGGCAGGGGCAGGCAGCAGCTCTATTAGTGAACAAGTATCAGGATGAAGGTGGGCTTTACTGCACACCCACCTGACGGACAAGGCTCATACCTCAGCCAGTATTCTAGCATGCATCAGACAGATGCTGGTGGGCTGGCAGCTACACCATTGAGACAGGAATCTTCAGGCAGGGTTCTTTGTCACAGACAACGGTGCAAACATAGTAAAGTCAATATGCAATGGGCGCTTTCAGAACATCCAAAGTTTTGCACACACTCTGCACCTGGTAGTGAAGTCAGCTCTGGGGTTGGAGTCCAATCACCAAGAGAATGAATACCTGCATACGTTAATACACAAGTGCAGGAACATAACTTCCACAGAAGTGTGAAGGTGGGGCAGGTTCTCCGACAAAAGCAGACTGATTTGGCGATGCCTCACAAGAGTCTCATTCAAGACATTGGCACCCAGTGGAATTCCACCTATATGATGCTGCAGAGATTAGTAGAGTAGCAGACAACCCTTCATGACCTTTGGAAATGGAGATAGGTGTGCATAATCCCCTACGGCATCATGATTGGTTAGTCATGAGTCAGCTGGTAAAAATCCTGCAGCCCTTCAAGGATGCCACGGAGGAGCTGAGTTGCAGAAGTGCCACCTTGGCTGACATCATCCCTACAGTTAATTTTCTGGGGGGAAATTTGGAGGGCCTTAAACATGAAGATGTTGCATCCGTCATTCTCAGATGGCTTCGACCTCTGTGCCTCACCTTTCTTCCTTCTCTCTCCTCAAGCCTTGGGAAGATGGCTGCTGCCGCATCTTCATGCCACTCACTCCGGCATCCCTGGAACGGAAACGGCGACGGTGTTCGCCATGATTTTCCTGAGGGCCTCCTAGGGTGCGCGGGCGCATGCCACCCACGTCTTTATCCACGTCATGGCGGGAACCTCGGGGGCGCCCCCTCCGAGTGACATCATCACATCCTGGTATTTAGCCTGCCCTTCATTTGCTAACAAACCGAGTTAGCAAGGATTGGACTACCTCCGGTCTAAACTGCTGTGCCGCTTCTTAGCTGCCTCAGGAAGCTCTCTCTCTGCCCTTCGGGGTTATTCATCACTAACCTGGGTACCCACTCCTCGGGGGCCCTTATGCTCTCTTTCAGGTACCTATCTGGGATATTGGGTACTCGCTCCTCGAGGGTCTGCTCTCCCTACTCTGGTGCCTACTACTGAACTACTTCTGCCTGCCAGGATCTTCATCAATACAGCTATCTATTTCAGTGAGTACTAACCCTGTCAGTCTGTCTCACCTCCAGCTTCAGCGCTCGGAGTCTTCATTGGGGACCTTCCTCTGTTACCCTGCATTGCCTATCATCTACTCAAGTGTGGGACTGGTCTCCTCTGCTGAGGACCCCTGGACTACTTTTACTGGGTTACCTCATTGCTGTCCGCTCCTCGGGCAGTACCATCAAGATGTATAATAAATACAAATTCTCTGTTTCTGCATGTATGGAGTCTAGCCTAGTACCGCGGATCCTCATAGGGCTTCTCCTCTTGGGAGTGGCCATCACCGTAGTACCCAAGAATCCACTCCACCACCTCAAAACCATAGCAGATTGCTAACTCCATGGATTCGGCTCAGCTCACCGCTCTGCGGGCCATTCCGGGCCTGGCCCGGCGAATTTCCGAACAACAGAATTCATTGGACAACTTGACTGTTGCCTTTAACAAATTACACGCACAGATGAATACACCGACTACTGCAGGTAAAAAGGTTACACAGCCAGAAGTGACGGTCAAGTCTACAGTGCCTCTATCTGCCTCGACACGCTTCGCGGGTGAAGTTTGGAAATGTAGAGGATTTATTAATCAATGTTGCATGCACTTTTCTCTGCAACCTAACTATTTCCCTATAGCATATGCCAAGGCCACCTATATCCTTTCGTATCTGGACGGAAGAGTGCTGGCTTGGGTCTCACCGCTATGGGAGCGCAATGACCCTATCCTGAATGATCTTGCCAGGTTTCTTGAACTGTTCAAATCAGTATTTGATGACCCTGCCCAGTAGTCGACAGCAGGATCAAACTTTGGTTCATCTAAAACAAGGTAATAAACCTTTACCAGACTTCACCACTGATTTCAAGACGTTGGCTTCTGAATTACATTGGAACCCTAGGTGCCTGAAAATCCTCTTCTTTGAAGGCCTGAACTCCTGGTTGAAAGATGAGCTGGTGACTCGTGAAACCTTGGCTGAAACCTTGGCTGAATTGATGTAGTTGGCAGCAAAAATTGATCGCCGACTTCGCAACAAGGTTCAAGAGGTCAAGAGTCCCTGAAGACCAATTCAGGAAGAGACTCGTGTCAAGTCTGTACCCAGGCCTACACACCCAGGACCTGTTGCTGGCGAAGAAGAACCAATGCAATTGGGCCGCAGTCATTTGACTTCTAAAGAGAGACGAATTTGAAAGAGGTTGGGACTATGCATGTATTGTGGACAAGCTGATCATGCTCTACAAACATGCCCTATATGTCCTGGAAACTGGCAGACCTAAGTCCTGTAGGAGGACTCGTCTTAGGTCTAACTGCACCCTCTCCTCCACTCTCTCTTCCTGTATCTTTAATCTGCGGGCCTCTGGAATACCAGACCCTTGCCCTAGTGGACTCTGGGGCAGGGGGAAATTTCATTTTGAAATGTCTAGTGGAACATTTGCGGATCCCTACCACTACCATGACATCTCCATTACTTTTGTACTCTATTCATGGAGAGCCCTAACCGGGTGAAGTAACCCTGCTTACAGAACCAGTGAGCTTACGTACCTGTGCTCTTCATACAGAGACTATTTCCTTCTTTGTGCTAGAGAAGGTCATGCACCCTTTGGTACTTGGGCAACCGTGGCTGCAGAAACATATTCCACAATTCAACTGGGCCACTTTGGAGCTTTCACATTGGGGTCCAGATTGTCATGGCAAATGCTTGATGGAAGTCTCTCCAATACCATGCATGCCAACTACCCCATTGTTGCCTGGGTTGCCACCTCAATATGCATCTTACCAAGATGTGTTCTCAAAAGAAGCTGCTGATGTCTTGCCTCCACACAGATCATATGACTGCACAATTAATTTGAAGCCAAATACAGAACCACCCAAAGGAAGGGTCTACCCCCTCTCCGTAGTGGAGAATAAAGCAATGTCAGAGTACATCCAGGAGAATCTCCAGAAAGGCTTCATAAGACCTTCCAAGTCTCCTGCTGGTGCAGGATTTTTCTTCGTGGGGAAGAAGGATGGAACATTACGTCCATGCATTGACTACAGAGGTCTGAATGAGATCACCATAAAGGACTGCTACCCCTTACCACTCATCTCGGAGCTATTCAACAGGTTACAGGGAGCCAAGATATTCTCCAAGCTTGACCTCAAAGGAGCGTATAATTTAGTTTGCATCTGCTCTGGTGATGAATGGAAGATGGCTTCTAATACCCAGGAAGGACACTTTGAATACCTGGTGATGCCATTCGGCTTGTGCAACGCCCCGGCTGTCTTCCAAAACATGATGAACGATATTCTGCATGATTTACTCTACCAATGTGTCATTGTCTACTTAGATGACATCTTGATATTTTCTCAGGACCTGCAATCCCATCAGGAAGATGTCAAAAGAGTTCTGCAGAGACTTTGTGAGAACCGCTTGCACGCCAAATTGACTAAATGCGAATTCCACAAGGAATCCATGCCCTTCTTAGGGTACATTGTCTCAAACAAAGGTTTCCAAATGCACCCTCAGAAGCTTGAGAGTATTCAAAAATGGACGCAACCCACTGGCCTAAAAGCTCTAAGATGATTTTTGGGATTTACCAACTACTACTGGACCTTTATCAAAAATTACTCTTCATTGACTGTTCCATTAACAGCGATGACTAAGAAGGGAGCCAACGTTGCCACTTGGTCTACGGAAGCTGTGACAGCATTTCAGAGGTTAAAAGATGCCTTCTCAAGCAAACCATGTCTCCGCCATCCGGATCCTACATGACCCTTCATTGTGGAAGTTGATGCCTCTGACATAGGTGTAGGGGCCATGCTAAGCCAGACCAGTGATTCTAAGATCTTGCACACTTTTTCATTCTTTTCCCAACGCTTCTCACCAGCGGAGAAGAACTACGGCATTGGGTATAAAGAACTGTTGGTAATAAAAATGGCATTTGAAGAATGGCACCCCTGGCTTGAAGGTGCACAACATCAGATCACTGTTTACACTGATCACAAAAATATGGAGTACCTCCATCATGCTCAACACCTCAACCATAGACAGGTCCCTGTTCTTCAACAGATTTGACTTTGTGCCGAAATATCGCCCTGGTGACAAGAATGTCAGAGCAGACACATTATCTCGCTCTTTCCTCTCAGAGGACGTACCTGATGAACCCCAGCATATCATTGACCCAAAGAGAATGATTCTCACAGCTACACATCCGGTACCCCCAGGCAAGACCATTGTACCCTGCAATCTAAGAAAGATATTGCTAACCTGGGCTCACGATTCGAAACTGGCCGAACACCCTGGTCAACAGCGAACACTGGCTAAGCTACAAAAGTACTATTGGTGGCCCACCATGAAAGAAGACATTCTTGTGTACGTAGCCTCCTGTTCCAATTGTGCCAGACAGAAACCTCCAGCACTGGATGAGCCCTGGACCCACATTGCAACAGATTTTGTGGTGGACCTGCCACCACAATAGGATAAAGCATAAACATTGGCAAGTTAAATGTAAGACATTGATAAGACAGGCTAAGAGAGAATTTGAAAAGAAGTTGGCTGTAGAGGCAAAAACTCACAGAAAAAACTTTTTTAAATATATCCGAAGCAGAAAGCCTGTGAGGGAGTCAGTTGGACCGTTAGATGATTGAGGGGTTAAAGGGGCACTTAGAGAAGATAAGGCCATCGCGGAAAGATTAAATGATTTCTTTGCTTCAGTGTTTACTGAAGAGGATGTTCGGGAGGTACCCGTAATGGAGAAGGTTTTCATGGGTAATGATTCAGATGGACTGAATCAAATCACGGTGAATCTAGAAGATGTGGTAGGCCTGATTGACAAACTGAAGAGTAGTAAATCACCTGGACCGGATGGTATACACCCCAGAGTTCTGAAGGAACTAAAAAATGAAATTTCAGACCTATTAGTAAAAATTTGTAACTTATCATTAAAATCATCCATTGTACCTGAAGACTGCAACCTAACCATTTCCCTTATCATTAAAATCATCCATTGTACCTGAAGACTGGAGGATAGCAAATGTAACCCCAATATTTAAAAAGGGCTCCAGGGAAAAATAAAATGTCATAATGCCTCTGTATCGCTCCATGGTGAGACCGCACCTTGAATACTGTGTAGAATTCTGGTCGCCGCATCTCAAAAAAGATATAATTGCGATGGAGAAGGTACAGAGAAGGGCTACCAAAATGATAAGGGGAATGGAACAACTCCCCTATGAGGAAAGACTAAAGAGGTTAGGACTTTTCAGCTTGGAGAAGAGACAACTGAGGGGGGATATGATAGAGGTGTTTAAAATCATGAGAGGTCTAGAACGGGTAGATTTGAATCGGTTATTTACTCTTTCGGATAGTAGAAAGACTAGGGGGCACTCCATGAAGTTAGCATGGGGCACATTTAAGATGGCGCCAGCCATCCAGTGCTCCTACCATGTGACATATGAGGGCAAAGGCTAGCGCCAGCGCCATTTTGAATACTGGCAATACGGCCTGAGTGCAAGAGGTCGTTCCTGGACCCCCGCTGGACTTTTGGCAAGTGTTGTGGGGGTCAGGAGGCCCCCCCAAGCTGGCCAAAATTCCCTGGGGGGTCCAGCGGGGGTCCGGGAGCGATCTCCTGCACTCGTGCCGTCGGGTGCCAGGAACCAAAATGGCACCGATAGCCTTGCCCTTACTATGTCACAGGGGCTACCGGTGCCATTGGTCAGACCCTGTCACATGGTAGGAGCACAAGATGGCGCCGGCCATCCAGTGCTCCTACCATGTGACAGGATCCGGCCAATGGTACTGATACCCTGTCACAAGGTAAGGGCAAAGGACGGCCCGGTAGCTGGAGGACGGCCCGGAGCGGGAGATCGCTCCCGGGTCCCCCACTGGACCACCAGGTACCTGTAAAAAGGTTGTGGGGCTGATGGGAGGGTGGGGGAAGCTAAGGTGTTACTTTTAAAGAGTCGGGGTGGGTTTAGGGGTTATTTTTGTGTGCCGTTTTTCCCGCCCTCCCCCAAAACAATAAGGGAAGCCCCACGATCAATATCGTGGGGTTTTTCTATTGTTTTGGGAGCCCCCCCGATTTCTGACGATTTTGAAAATATCGACGATATTTTCAATCGTCTGAAGCCCGATTCACATCCCTACAATTTACAGCTAAGTCCTGGAAAGCCTCGTGTAAGAAATTTGACATCAAACTTGACTTCACCTCTGCGTACCATCCTCAGTTGAATGGCCAAACTGAGAGAATGAATAGAACTCTCAAACAGTTCCTCCATGCCTATGTCAATTCACGACAGAATGACTGGGCTGAACTGTTGCCCTGAGCTGAATTCACCATCAATTTGCATCCAGCATCATCCACTGGATCTACACCTTTTGAAATGTTCTACGGATGACAACCTTTACCACCTTTACTACTTCCACTTTCTGTGTTGTCCCTGGCAGCTCAATCTACTGCCAAAGATATACAGCAGCTCTGGAGAAAGACTAAAGAGATGCTCCAAAAAGCAGGACAAAGAGCAAAGAAAGGCTATGATGCTCAATGTAGAGAGGCTCCTGAATTCCAGCCTGGTGAAAAAGTCTGGCTGTCTACCAAACATCTAAGACTTAAGCTTCCATCTGCTCGATTTGCTCCACTCTTTGATCCTTTCTGATTCTCCAATGATTGGGCTCAGTCACCTATAGTCTAAAACTCCCTCCAGCTATGAAGATTCATAATGCATTCCATGTTTCGCTGCTGAAACCGCTTGTTCTTAGCAATTTTTCCAGCAAGACACCTGAACCTACTCCTGTTGATGCAGAAGAAGATATCGAGTACAAGGTTGATGCCATCCTTGATGTAAGAAAGAGAGGCGGAGTTTGGGAATACCTCCTGTCATGGAAGGGATACGGACCAGAAGAAAACTCTTGGGAACCATTGGCTAATATCATGGACAAAGAGATGCTTCGTCAATTTTATCGATCGCATCCTCAAAAACCAAGACCAGGTAGGAGGTCTGGAGGGGGCCCTTTGAAGGGGGGTACTGTTGCATCCATCGGTCTCAGGCAGCTTCAACCTCTGTTCCTCACCTTTCTTCCTTCTCTCTCCTCAAGCCTTGGGAAGATGGCTGCTGCCGCGTGTTCATGCTGTTCTCTCCGGCAATCCCAGAACGGCAATGGCGACGGTGTTCGCCATGATTTCCCTGAGGGCCTCCTAGGGTGCATGCTCAGACCAATATCCTGGACAAAGAGATGCTTCGTCAGTTCCACCTCGCACATCCTTCAAAACCTGAGCCTCTCTGGCACCTCCCTCTCCTACCATGGGAAGATTGGCTGCTGCAGCGTTCTTCTGCCGCAAGTCTTCGGGCGTTCCCGGACCGGCTCGATGCTGCTATCTGCCATGTTCCTGGAGGCCTAGGGGCGCGCGTGCGGTGCGGCCCCGACTGAAGTACCGGCTATGGCACGAACCTCGGGGGCGTTCCCCGAAGATGACGTCTCAGTATTTGCTAACACATCGAGTTAGCAAGGGTTTCGCTACCTAAGCTACTCTGCCTCCTCGGATTTACCAGAGGTACCCGCTCCTCGGGGGCCTTGCTCTTTCCTTTGTTTTTCAGGAGACAGTCTGGAACTGGAACTCACTCCTCGAGGGCCCTTGTTTCCAGATTTGCTTCATATACTCTTCTGCCTGGAAGTCATTACTACCAACTATATCAGCTACATCAGTGAGTTACCATCAGTTTCTCTGAGCTTTCCCTGGAACCAGGTACTCGCTCCTCAAGGGCCTATACATTCTAGCGCCTGGGCTTTATTGGGACATTGTGTGAGAGTTACCATCTGTTTACCCTGCCTACTCACTATATCTCAGTTTACAGATCAGCCTCCAGGGATCGCTGTTCCAGTATCTGAGGGACTACAGCCCAGCCGGGCTTTCCAGGTCACTACTGCCATCTCTGGTAGTTCAATATATTGTTTATAAAAGAACTAGTGTGTGTCTGTCTCCAAACTCTGAGCCTGACTGGTGGTCCCTCTCGGGATCTTCCCCCGGGAGCGTGGTCATCTGCCACCAGCCCAAGGATCCACCCACAACTATCCCTAACTATAACAGAGACTGTTAACTCCTCACGGAGAACACATCAGAATGCTAACTCCTATCTGATTGCTCCTCCCATCAGGCATCAGATTCTCATCAGATTGCTAACTCCCTAGCAAGTTCACATCAGATTGCTAACTACCTAGCAGATTCTGAACACTACTTCAGTACGCTAAAGCCATGTTGACCATAAACAAGCAACTGTTCTGGAACAGGCTAGCCTGAAAGCAGCTAGCAAGCAAAGGAGTCACCAGCACAAATGTCAGTGACACGGTATCTAACAGAGCCCATAGAGGACATGTAGACAGATCCGCTGGCATATTGGACACTCAAGTCCACTGTCTGGCCAAACCTTGCCAAAGTGGCTCAGCAATATCTGAAATGTCCACCAACCAGTGTGCCCAGTGAACGTGTATTTTCAATGACAGGAGATATCAAGAGCCCTCACTGCTCAAGGCTGGAACCAGAGTTGATGGAAATGCTAGTGTTTTTGAAAATAAACATGCCTTTGCTTGGGTTTCCAAATTTTCCCTATGAATGGCAAGATGAATAAAAGCAATTTAAAGCCTTGCAGCAGCTCCAACTGCCTCATATGCTCCAGATTATATCAGCACATGTACCTGACCTCAACCGCTGTGGCCTGTCTGTCCACTGTCCTGCCCTGATGTTACTACAAGGGCCTGACCTCAACCGCTGTGCCTGTCTGCAGTGTCCACTGTCCAGCCTTTAAAACACTACAAAGGCCTGACCTCAACTGCTGTGCCTGTCTGTCCACTGTCCAGCCCTTATGTCACTACAAGGGCCTGACCTCAACCGCTGTGCCTGTCTGCAGTGTCCACTGTCCAGCCTTTAAAACACTACAAGGGCCTGACCTCAACCGCTATGCCTGTCTGTGGTGTCCACTGTCCAGCCCTTTCAACACTGCAAGGGCCTTACCTCAACCACTGTGCCTGTCTGTCCACTGTCCAGCCCTTACATTACTACAAGGGCCTGACCTCAAATGCTGTGCCTGTCTGCAGTGTCCACTGACTAGCCCTTATGACACTACAAGGGCCTGACCTCAAACGCTGTGCCTGTCTGTGGTGTCCACTGTCCAGCCCTTACGACACTACAAGGGCCTGACCTCAAATGCTGTGCCTGTCTGCAGTGTCCACTGTCCAGCCCTTTCAACACTACAAGGGCCTGACCTCAAACGCTGTGCCTGTCTGTGGTGATCACTGTCCAGCCCTTTCAGCACTACAAGGGCCTGACCTCAACCACTGTGCCTGTCTGTCCACTATCCAGCCCTTACATCATTACAAGGGCCTGACCTCAAACACTGTGCCTGTCTAGAGTGTCCACTGTCCTGCACTTACATCACTACAAGGGTCTGACCTCAAATGCTGTGCCTGTCTGCAGTGTCCACTGTCCAGCCCTTACGACACTACAAGGGTCTGACCTCAAACGCTGTGCTTGTCTGAGGTTAGTTCTAGTATTTATAATTTCAGTTTCATGCATTTGTGAATGATTTCTGTACAGAATATTCTTTTTCCTGTTTTGCAACATTTGGAATGTAAGAACATAAAAAGCTGACTTAAGATGTTTGGAGCTTGCACATTTGATATGCTCAATAGTTTTCATGACCTTCATAATATGGGCCATTGTCCCTAAATCTTTCTTAGGTGCCAACATTAATGTTTCTAGTATTATAGAAAATTGGTGGTAGTTGCACTCTAGTTCATCCTCTGTGTTCCCATAGTTTACAGAGGCACTGTGTAGGGTACAAAGTCAGCATAGGCTGATATTGTAGATTTGGACTTGAGTAACAGTTTTCTTATTTCTGAGAGCTCTTCAAGTTCCTTTGTCATCAGCTGAAGTGCATAAGCAGTTAATAGCTTCTGGGTATTCACTAGATGCCAACAGAAACACCCCACTCTAGGGGCCAACCCATTCTAGGGAGCCCTTTCCTGTGCAAAGGAAAGGGAACTCTTCCCAGGTGTGGGCAGCCTATCTCTTAGTACCCGTTGACCCATGTTGAACTGCTGTTCACATGGAAACCTCCTTCACGTTGACTCGCCACGCTTTGAAGGCTCGTGCTCCACTCTAGGGGCCAACACATTTTAGGGAGCCCTTTCCTGCTCAAAGGAAAGGGAACTCTCCCCGGGTGTAGCCAGCCTATCTCTTAACGCCCACCGACCCATGTTGAACCAGTATTCACATGGAAACCTCCTCCACGTTGGCTCACCACGCTTTGAAGGCTCTTGCTCCATTCTAAGGGCCAACCCATTCTAGGGAGCCCTTTCCTGCACAAAGGAAAGGGAACTCTCCCCGGGTGTAGCCAGCCTATCTTTTAACACCCGCTGACCCATGTTGAACTGCTGTTCACATGGAAACCTCCTCTGCCTCGGCCTTCAAAATTCTCATTTGTATATCTGCTATGTCCACCAGATTTTAAAAGACCAGCAAAGGCTCACTAGACACCAACACAAACACCCCACTCTAGGGGTGAACCCATTCTAGGGAGCCCTTTCCTGCACAAAGTAAAGGGAACTCTTCCTGGGGCCAGCCTGTCTTGCCCCTATCAAAACACAGGGACCAGACTACCTCCGCTCTGCCAGCCTTTCTTTATTTGAAAATCTATGCTCTGCTTCCTCCATCTTCTAAGGACCTTAACTTTGAGCTTCATTCCATATTTGGTAAAGAATTGTTTGCTAAGCCCAAACATATATATTGGCTTGGTAGAGGGATTTCATAGTAGAAATCAATGAGGATCAATTGGTGGTATGTTTTGTGGGTATTAAAAAGAGTTTAATCTCTTCTCTGAGTTTTGAGAATAAATATAAAATACTTTATTAATGGCATTTGACTCTTGTGCCATAGCATCAAATATATCCTGGAGTGGAAAATGTGTGCTGGAGAAATTGTGGTGATAAGGGGTCTTTTTTCCATATACAGTGGGAGTGCCCCAAGAGTCAGGTTTATCGGGAAAGGCTGATGTAACAGATTTTTTTTTTTTAAATAACAAGGGTTACCTTACTTAGGGATCCTAAACTCTTCTTATTTATTTTGGGGGTTTTTTATATTCTGCTTTTGAAAGCAGGCATACACTCCAAGTTAGTATCTGAGACAATAGAGGATAAAGTGACTTGCCCAAGGGACTTGAACGCTGGTCTTGTGGGTCTTACCCACTGCTCTAACCACTAGGCTACTCCTCTCTTACTGGGTAGTCCTGATCCAGATATAGATATTCCTTAAAAGAGCTGGCAATTGGTTTTACAAATAATTATAGCAGCGGGACATGAGGTAGCTTTATGTTGGAAGGGTTCTGGGCCTACTGGTGAAGTGTCTACAGTGTCAAATATGGGGAGTATAATTTATGTGCCATTTAACAGCAGTTAAAAATGATACCGCCTCTAAATTTCACGAGATTTGGAAACCATTTCCATGCTAGTGTGCTGACAGGTTATAACTGTTTTTATAAGATGGAACTTTTGTTTGATTGCTCGGTTGTCCTCTACTTGTGATTATGGGATGTAATATAGCAGGGATGGGGGAAGGGAACAGGAGGGGAAAAGCAAGAAAAGACCCAATTGGTTTGTTTACACTTGATTATTACAAAGTGTTGAATACTTTATAGTCTTCGGGCCTGGTTTTCAAACATATTTCCCCCCTAAAATTGGGTCTTACAAATGTAAATGCACTTTATTCGTGTAAGTGGGCTTTTGAAAATTGTTACAGTCTTTGCCAATGAATTACCAATAGGTTTTACATACGTTAAGTGCAGGGTAAATGGCTTTTGAAAATTGCTATGATACTATGTTAAATTGACATGCATAACTACTTGGAAAATTTACCTGTTAATATTTTGTTATATGAACTTTTTGGTTTAATAAACATTTAAATTGAAAAATAAAAAAACAATGCGCAATTAGCATAGCGATGGGATCCAGCAGTGGGAAACTTCTTTGTGAAAAGTTCAAGAACCAATTGAGTCCCTTTTGTGTATAACACAGTCTCTTGATGAATGTTTTGGGCTGGAAGGTGTAGGTCTTAGAAGAAGGCCTGGGCGAAAAGCCATGCTTTTTGTTTTATTTTCTTCTCAACTTAAGATAACATGGCTCCGGGTGCAAGGTTAGTGGTAGTTCATTCCAAAGTTTTGGAGTGTAGCAGCTGGTAGACTGTTTTTTTTTTGGTTTTTTTTGTTTGGTGTGTGAATCCCCTTAGGCCCCATAGCAAGACTATTCCCCAGTGGAAGAAAACCTGCAGACAACTTTTTCTCACCACTTCAGTGCCCAAAGGTGACCCACTGGCAAAGCGGGAATTAGACTTTCTTGTATGCTCCTTTTTACATACAGTTGCTGGAGGTTACTAATGAATCGACACATATTTCAGCAAAATTAACTCCAGCAAGTGCCCTATATCTTGTTCCTCCATGCTAATGCAAGTATATAAATGAATAAATGCCCTGTGCTATTTCCCTCTCCCCATCCCCCCACATTGTTGAAATAAATGAGGCGCGGCCCCCTTCCAATTCAAAGTCACTTACTGTACTGCAGCTCCCAGTCCTGGCGCTGCTTGTCACAAAGCCACACATTTATAACATGCAGCTTGGCACAATGCACCTTTTTTGGCTTCCAAGAATGGTCTTACCGGGTGGCTATGCTTTAAATGAATCATTATACTGTATCAAAAGTACTAAAATCAACAACCAGCATTTTTCCCTCACTTGATCATCATCAGAGAGCTTGGCTTTAGCTCAATTTCTTTTATTAGTTTAATAAAGGGGAAAACAATGCAAGAGAAATCTTTTCACAACTTCCAGGGCACAATGGAAGTCCTAGCTGTAGGGAGCGGAATGATGCATCTATTTCCACTTACTGTATTAAGGAATTACTAAATTACTTGCTTGTAGATCCTTTTTGCTCTGCCACTTGTGAGTAATGATATAATTTCCCAAATCACGGACATAAATACATAAACCAACCTCTCAATGGTTATGCATTATCTCACATTATTATGTAGTATAGAGACAAGTAAGCACAGCTATGTGCCGAAACAAAGTTCTTTTTTGCCCCCCAGAACCGATGTTAATTTTTCAGAACTGGATCAGTGGAGACATTTGACACTCGCTGAGCACTGTGCTTGCTCAAACGCTGTTTTAACAATGCTTTCTTCTTGCTTCTTTGTACACAGCTTCTGCTGCATTAAAAATGTCTGGGTTTATGCTTTTCCTCCCTTACCACTACTTCGGTCTCTGTCTGCAAGAGCAAAGCGGATGTCAGCACTCAACATTAGTTCCGTCCACAGTGAACCTTCAGTTGCATTATATTACAGAACTCAGTAATATTTTGGAATCCTAACCTTTTTTTTAAATAATAAAAAAAAAAAAGCATTTCCTTAAGGTTATCCAGATATCAACTTACAGCAGCTGCTGGAGATTTTAATTGTTTTTATTCCATAAGGCTGGAATTGTATCAGGAGACAATTTATATGGCTGAGAAAAAAAAAAAACAAAAAAAACAAAAGAAGCTTCAAGGCACTTCCTGTGCACTTGACAGGGTGACAAAATATTTCTCCTATCCTTTCCTAATTGAGCTGCCGTACAAAGGAAGACATTATAATAATATTAATAATAGTTACATGGATATTTGTAGGGACTGTGTAACCCTTCAGTCCATTTTCCCAGACAATGGTGCCTGCAAAGAGGCTTCAAAATAGAACATCACACAATATGAATGCCACTTCTTTCTATCTTACATTTAAAAAAAAAAAAAAAAACATCATTGAAATCAGAAAGTTCATTTACAAAGGACTGGCAGTTGCAATCACAGCAATAATGTAGTGCTGCGAAAAAAAAGGGGTAATTGGTTTGGTAAAGATCGCTTTCCATTACACCATAAAGCACTACACAATAGGAAAGGTCGCCAATTAAGCAATCATGAATACCAAGTACTGAAGCTGATGAAAATAGGGCAGTGGTTTAAATAGATTTGCAAGCAATTTACCTTTTCACAATGTTGGCAATCTGATGCAATTTGCTTGCAATTTTGTCTGCTTTCAGTAGCACTCGAAGCTGACACTACACAGACCAAATGGCAAAGAGGCCTGCATAGAAAATGTAAAACTATCTTGGCTGCATCAGGAAACCAGAATGGTGGTTCATCAGGAAAATTACAACAATTAACATAAGTGCTGCAAAAATCAACACTTTAAATGTCACACTCACTAGTCAGTCCAAAGACTGTAAAAGTACCATCTCCATTGCCGGACTAACAGTAAATATGAAGCAATCACCAACAAGCCTTGAAGCTGATGGCTTTACAATTGATGTGACATTCTCTGAGTGAAGAAATAGCCTCTCATTTCACAAAAGTAACTATTTTTTCTTTTTGGGTTTAACTTGGATTGTGTCAATACAAAACTTATCTTTTATCTTTCCTCAAACTTTTTTTCTACTGACAGTGGATTTTCAATTCAAGGTGCCTTTTTTGGGGTAAAGTAGAAAACTTTTTATGGTAAGGGTGAGCTGTAACACATTTATAAATATTGATATTAGTCTTATTTAATATTCTAACCTAAATTTTAATTCAGAGTAACTTCAAAATATCTTATGGTATACAAAGCTGAGCATGTCTGCTCTACATTAGTGGGGAAGAGACTGGCCAGTCTATTGATATCCCTAAGTCAGTGATATTCACTCTTATCCCTTAAGGATCAGGTTTTCAGGATATTCCTAATGAATATGCATGAACTAGATTTGCATACAATGGAGGCAGCTGCATGCAAATCTATCTTATGCATATTCACTAGGGATGTCCTGAAATCCCAACCTGTTGGTGGCCTTGGATGACTAGAACTGAATACCACTGCCCTAAGTATTCGCTAGCAATATAGGACTCTGTCACAGAGTCTTTAATGTACATTAAAAAACCCAGCTAAAATCTTTAGACATCATGCAGTAGTAGGGATACTAATACACACTGGCTCCTTTACAATAAATCAAATAGTGTTCTCAAGTTGTGAGAAAACTGGTCTTTATAAATTATGAGAAGACAAGCAAGGAAAAACCCACTAAATCTACATGCAGATTGGGAAGATAACTTTCAAACAACTGTGCATGGCGCATATATGCGTATATATGGCTGCAAGTAGATGTATGATAGTATTTTATAACCTGCGCGTATCACAAAATCAGAATAATTGTTAAAGGAAATTGTAAATGTGACATACTATCATAGCAATTTTTTAAAGCCCATTTACCCGCATTAAGTGCACTTAATGTGAGTAAAACCTATTGATGATTCGATGGCACATATTGTAGCAATTTACAAAGGCTCAAGGTATGGGCACAAACGGCGAATATAGCTTTTTAAAAAAGGGGATTTTTGAACAATAGTTGAAATATAAGGGGTCATAGAGAACTTTGAGTCAAGTTAAACACTCAGCATGGTAACAATGGACCTCAGAGGAATGGGTATTCCATGCATGATTGGAGAGACATGGGGTTCAGAATTCCGATGATAAACCCACAAGACTTCTGATTTAGACAGATTGATACTTAGCTTATTGGAAAAGAGCCAATCGGCCACTTGATTCAGACAGTTGTTAAAATCTGTGAGTGAAAATGAAACCCCTGTCTTGATAAAAGTGGTGATCTGCATGTCGTGATCTGAAGCTGCAATTTTGAACAAGCATGGTTAATGGTGAAAGGAAAATGTTAAACAGAATCGGGGGGGAAATGGAGCATTGGGGAACAGCAGACATCAACTTATTGTGCATAAATGTTATCCCTACCCCGGAATGTCCTAGACCACCCCCTTTTTATCCATGAAAGCAAAACTATGTGCATATGTTTGATGTTTATAAAATAGCATTCATGCTACTTATACACATATATGTTCATTTTTACACGTGTCACTCTTTGAAAATTCACCCCTAAATGTGTCACATGTGAAATGTAAAAATACCTTGCATCAGTAATTGAATTACTCTTAGCCTGAGTCACTCCAGGCTAAGAATGTTTGTTGTTAATGGGGAACTCATAAGTGAGACATAATATATATTACATGTATGAGTGCTCCTTTAATAACAAATATTCATAGCCTGGTCTGACTTGCATTATTAATTTACTAATGTAAATGTTTTTGGATCCCACTTAAAAAAACTGTAAATACTAGAAAGCAAAACATAGAGACTTAAATTCTGCAAATTTCCAGAGAACATAGTCAGACAAGTATTTGGCTCTGCCACATATTTCTCATAAGATGGGCTGGGCTGTTCTGACTCTCTGTGGAGATTTATTCCTGTGCGTGATTTCTTGCACACCTCTGAAATTCACAGAGTGCAGGGACACAATTATTAGGGCTAGATTAAGCTTGGAACATATTCATTTTATTGTCCAGCCAATTTTATCTGCAACTTGCATACAAAACTACCATATGCAAATGCAAAAAAAATAATATTAATTAAAAAAATAGACGATGACCCAGTGTTACATTTTCCCCCAGCTACTAATTAGTTTTGTTGAAAACGTTTGTTCTCCTGCCTTCTAATAATTTACCAGGAGAGCAACCCTGTTTATTGAGTACAGGGCCAGTGCTTGCATTAGGCAAACTAGGCGGTCACCTAGAGCACCAAAATTGGGGGGAGGGGGGATGGCAAAATCTTGCCAGCCTGAGTCCAAGAGGGGTGCTGTGTTAGCGTCAATACTGCCAGTAGGAGGGAGTATTGTACTGAATCTGCTGCAAGTGGGGCAAGGGGAGCCTGAGCAAAGGTTCACCTACAGTGCCAACTACTCTTGCATTGGCCTTGACTATGCAATTTTTCATTAAATACTGTAAAACCTTCACTCATTGTAAGGCTGATAAAACATTTTCTTCTCTAACATAAAAATAATAGTAAAAAAAAAAAAACACACACATAGAATTGCAAATGATTAACTACATACTGTGCTGTATTACAGTGTGTGGTTTCTGTGTCATACTTTGCAAATTACTGTCAAAATCTTCAATGGAAGTTTTGCTTAAAGGTTGAAGTGGTAAAACACCAGGGACTTCAGTGTTATATTGTTGACGCTTTAGAACATTAATACTATGGTAAATAGCATGTTTAATAAATGATCAGGAATCTCAATGTAACTCCGTCTGAGATTCCGACTGGTTTCTGTCTTTGAAGCAAATGAATATTTATTTATTAATTCATTTATTTATTTTGTTTCATTTTTGAAAACAAATCCTATACAATGCAGCACTGCATTATTTATTTATTTATTTATAGACATCTGATATTCCGCCTTTTGCCAAGATTGGCCTCAAGATGGGTCACAATCACTACTATAAAACAAACAGTTATAATTGAAATAACTTACAGTGGTCATAGTAGGGTATATAACTTAATCAAAAGTGCATGGAGTTTGGTCAGGGAAGACCTGCAAAATCTATTTAAAACAAGGGCCCATGATAAACAAACTGCATTCAAGATTTTTTTATGAAATGCTTAATCATCTTTAAAGAGCACTGGGTCTTTCACTTGGTTTTGGTGTCTTCACAAGACCAAAGATCATTAATCTAGGGACTGGAAATAGCTTTGTCTGTAATACTACTGTTTGACATTTTTACATTCACCACCATGTTTCATACGCAGTTCATCTACACCCTTATTAAAAGAAGACAAAATGTTAAGGCAGCTACAGATTTTCTTTCAGTCATTATGAGGTGGGTAATTTTCAATGGGTAAAAGTCCCTTCGACTAAAAGTCTGGGCTAAGGCATTATCAGACCCATAGGCCTGCTAGCTGCTACTCCTGCTGCTGCTTGGACCAATTTGCCTGTCATGCTATAAGTTTTGTAGAAATAAAAATATTGCACAGATGGGACTGTAACTGACCATAGCCTGCTCCATTGTATTTCCAGCAATCTCTAATTACAGAAACACACCAGAGGAAGAGACTTAAAAGGGCAGGTGATAGGATAGAAGAGAAACCTGTTCAACTTAAACAGCACAGGATCCTTCACCATCAGGGCCGATGTACATCAGCCTGACAGCTAATTAGGGTAGACATGAATTTTTCCAATGTAACAGATGTTCGCTAATCAGGCCAGATTTGGAGCCCTTGCGCCAGCAACATTTCATGCACAATTTAACTATCTAAAAGGAATAAACTACTTAATGCATTGTACTGAAGGCACAGCTGTTTCACAATCAGAAAATTTGCTGTCAAAGATGTTCTCTTTAAAAGTGACATGTTTTTATATAACTCTGATGGGGTGTTTATAATGTATTAATAGTTGTCAGCAAGAGCTGTTGTCAGCATCAAGAAGTAAAATATTTCTGAAGGTATATTAAAATGAACAGACTAATTTCTCTTCCAAAAACAACAAAAAAAAAAAAATCCATTCAGTTAATTTAACTATTTTGAATATGGCCTGTTTTATTTCTAATCTGTTGGAACCCAGGTTTTAATATGAAGTTATTGACTAGTGTTGATTATTAAAAAAAAAAAATGAGAGGATACACATATCCGTGCTCTGAATGTATGGGCTAAGGAAGAAATATTTTCAAACAATTTATTATGCTGCTGTTGAAATGCTGTAACTGAATTCCACTATTGAGGTACAGCTGAAATACATTTAAAAATAAATTGGGGCCTAATGACTAAGTATAATTTACCAGATAAGAAGCTCACTGGGGAAGGGACCTTGGCTTGTAAACAGGTGAATGATCATGCACATGTTTTCCAGGCTGATAATCGTAACTGTACTTTTCAGCAGATGGATACAGTTCAGGAGCATATTTTATAGGACTGTAAGGATGACTGAGCAAAATCTTGTGGACTGGAGCAGGAACCACGCTGACTCCAGTCTTTTCTCATACAATTTCAACTTTTATTTATATAATAGGGATGTGAATCGTTTTCCATATCATCTTAACGATAGAAATCGTGTGGCAGGGCAAGAAAATCGTCTTAGGCACGATTTTTTAGTTAAAAAATCGTTAAAAATCGTTTTTTTCCGATTAGTGCGCACTAACTCGAGTTAGTGCGCACTAACTCCCGTTAGTGCACACTAACTGGGAGTTAGTGCGCACTAACTGAAAATGATACAATTTGACACTTTTCAGGTCAGTTAAGGTCAGTTTAGGAATGAATATGTATTCCTATTGGCTGCCCTCTTATTTATTCATGTTACCAAGTTTCCTACTGACAGTATATGGGGGATGGGAAATGGAAACAGTTGGTAGCTTGACAAAACAAGTAATGTGATTAGTCAATGTGACTAGAACTTGTGCCCTAACCCTGATACCAGGGGTATTGTGATCTTCCTGCACACAGTGCCCTATCCCTATTAATACCAGGAGTGTTGTGATCTTCCTGCACACAGTGCCCTATCCCTAATACCAGGGGTGTTGTGATCTTCCTGCACACAGTGCCCTATTCCTGATACTGGGGGTGTTGTGATCTTCCTGCACACAGTGCCCTATTCCTGATACCGGGGGTGTTGTGATCTTCTTGCACACATCCCGGTATCAGGGATAGGGCACTGCATGCAGGAAGATCACAACACTCCTGGTATTAATAGGGATAGGGCACTGCATGCAGGAAGATCACAACACTCCTGGTATTAATAGGGATAGGGCACTGCATGCAGGAAGATCACAATACCCCGGAGGAGTGAGGGTCAGGCAGCTCCCCCCTGTCTGTGAAGCCAGCCTCTCACTAGTAATGCAGGGAGGGAGCTGTCTCAGACTTCACCATCCTCCCCCCCCCCCCTTACCCACACACCATTCACTAGCTGGGACATGGGGGAAGTCAGGAGTGAGGGTCAGGCAGCTCCCCCCTGTCTGTGAAGCCAGCCTCTCACTAGTAATGCAGGGAGGGAGCTGTCTCAGACTTCACCATCCTCCCCCCCCCCCCCTCACCCACACACCATTCACTAGCTGGGACATGGGGGAAGTCAGGAGTGAGGGTCAGGCAGCTCCCCCCTGTCTGTGAAGCCAGCCTCTCACTAGTAATGCAGGGAGGGAGCTGTCTCAGACTTCACCATCCTCCCCCCCCCCCCTCACCCACACACCATTCACTAGCTGGGACATGGGGGGAAGTCAGGAGTGAGGGTCAGGCAGCTCCCCCCTGTCTGTGAAGCCAGCCTCTCACTAGTAATGCAGGGAGGGAGCTGTCTCAGACTGGTATCAGGGTTAGGGCACTGTGTGCAGGAAGATCACAACACTCCTGGTATTAATAGGGATAGGGCACTGTAAGAGATGACTGTAGTAGATTGAATAAAGATCTGATGTTTCTGCTCTCCTCACACCAAACAAAAACAACACACAAGCAGAGAAGCCCTTCTTACAAAGCTGAGCTAGTGAGTTAAGTAGGAGGAAAAGTAAACATACTGGTGCCAGTGTGGCTACTTAAAAAATACACTTACCAACAATCAATTACATATATTTGAACTGTGTACAGTTCCAGCCAGGACCACCTTTCTAAAATGCACAGTGATTGGCAAATTCAACATGCACTAGCATTTCAGGTGCCTGCTAACAAAAATAATAAACAAACAAGTTCTAGTCACGTGAGTGCTGATCATTACATTACTTTTTTTGTCAAGCTTCCAACTGTTTCCATTTCACATCCCCCCAACCATATTGGTAACATCAATAGATAAGAGCACAGCCAGCCAATAGGAATACATACATACATATTCATTCCTAAGTGACCTTTACTGACCTGGGAAGTGTGAACACTTTGTTTCATTTTCTGTTGGTGTTCGTTAGTTTCCAGTTCCATTTCCCATCCCCCCAACCATCACCTCAGTGGTAACCTTGGTAACATCAATAGATAAGAGGGCAGCCAGCCAATAGGAACACATATTCATTCCTAACTGACCTTCAGTGACCTGGAAAGTGTTTATTTGTATCATTTTCAGTTAGTGCGCACTAAATCGAGTTAGTGCGCACTAACGGGGAGTTAGTGCGCACTAACTCGAGTTAGTGCGCACTAACACGATTTAACGATTTTTAACGATAAATCGTTAGAATTTCTATTGTATCGTGTTCTATAACGATTTAAGACGATATAAACATTATCGGACGATAATTTTAATCGTTGAAAAACGATTCACATCCCTATTATATAATCAGCAAATAATACTAGAAATAGCTGCCTATCTTTGCAGTATACTCACGACATAACTTCTCAGAGAGAGTCAGGAGCTCTTACTGCTGGAGATGCGGGGCCTCCTGATCCCAGCTGGGCTCTGCCTCTTAACCTGCCCAACAGGTTCCCATCCATAGAATTATTCCAGCCCAGCAGGGTCCCACCCATAGAACTCTCTCCCTCCCTGGGATTTAAGGTGGGCTAGGCATCTAACCTGGTCCTACACAAGTTAAAGAGGGGGTACTAAGTCCATTCTTTCACATACCCTCCCTCTCAGCTTGGCCCTGTTGGTCTGAGCATTTTCATTCCTCCTAGATCCCTTCCAGGGAAGTGTCTCAAATCCCCATTCCCCTTTATCTAGCCTCCCACCAGCTAGGTTTGGGGTCAGAGTTCTAGGGTCAAGTTTGCCCCCACTCATTAGGGTTACCCCAGATAGCACTATCACCACCACTCACTACACCCTTTGCCCAGTATCCACTCATAGACCTTAATCTGAGCCCATCTGGAGCTCTGAGTTCCAATTTTCCTCCGACAGGACTCTCATGGGTGATGAGGTTATGGTTTCTCTACCATTTGTCTCACAACTTTTCTATGCAGATTCTGTGCTAACTCCTTCTGACTAAGGCTTTTCTGCATTTGCTTCTCCAGGCTTGCTCTGCACTTTCTTCAACTCTCTTTCTTTCCTGGAGGTTCTTAACTCCCAATTCTCTTTCCAAACCTGAAGCTCTTTTGCCAAAGAATCTTGAAACTGAATCTCAGCAAACACATTATTCCAATACTAGCAAGCTTCTCATCCTGCTCTTGTAGTACGCTGGCTACCTCAGATGTCTGGCTTCTCTGAGATACTTTTGCCATTTCCACTTTATTTATTGGCATCTCAGCTGCTTCAAGTTTCTCTTACAGTGCCCAAATATCCAACTTCCCTTAAGAATTGGCTTCCTATAATAGGTCAAGGTTTACCAACTTTCTTTTAGCTCCTTTCTTCTGAGTTGTAAAATGGTCAATAACACCCATGTGTTCCTTACAATTTGCTTGCAATTCCTCCAGTTCATTTCATTTAGGTGCTGTTCTTCTGCACTTTCCAGCTTGGACCTTAAGGCTTTCAAAGCTTTCTCTTTTCCTTCCATGGTGTCTACATGCGTGTTCTCCAGAGCATCAGCATCTTGGCTGACTTTTAAACTTCTCATTACATTTTTCTGTTCTGACTTCAGCTTTGACTTCCAAACCTCTATCATCTCTGTATTCTCCTTGTAGGCATTCTCAAATTCCTTCTCTGCAGAAATCTTTCCCACCCTAATTTGCAGGACATGAACTTCCTTTTGATGAGACTGTAGCTTTCTGTAAACTTTCTTGCCTTCTGATGATCTCATTTTGATGCTCCTGGTTCAGTGGAGCACTTTGTTCGTGCACGCCGCTAACTTCTTTTACCCAAAAAATAGAAGTGTCCCCAGCATCCATTAGCTTAACAGACTCTAATTCATGCTGAAGCTTTAGTACATCCCTCCCTTGCAGGTACAGCTGTAGCTCCACGATGTGAGACTTCTCAAACATCATTGCTATCTCTTAATCTCCCATGATGAGGTATTTTTCTGATACAGGGAACTGCAGCTCCTCAACTTTCTTTTTTTCTTCCTCAAGTGGGTTGAGGAGCTCCACCTTCTCCCAGTCAACAGCTTCCCCATAGATTGCAGCTGAATGATCTTTGCTTCCATTTCTCTTACATAACTGGTGGCCTTAGCAACTTGAGCTGCTCCTGGCTGAAAGAGACCTGCAGTGCAGTGGCCAGAATGTGCTATTGTTTCTCTTTCAGATCCTGTCATCCTTCTATGGCATCAGAAACTTTCCTCAAGGCTTTTTCTATCTTCCCTGTGCCTTTGCCATCTGCAGCACCTTCCTCTGGTCCTTCTGCAGTGGTTGCATCTGTGATCTCTACAGCACCTCCCTCTGGACTCCCTGTAGTGCCTCTCTTGGGTCTCGCAGCACCTGCATCTGGTCCCATGACAGTGCCTCTGTCTGGCCTCTCTGTCTTGCCTCCATCCGGCTTCTCTGCAGTGACTGCAACTGGTTCCTCTGCAGTGTCTCTCTCTCTCTGGCTCCTCTGCAGTGCCTCCCCCTGGCTCTTCTGCAGCGCCTCTCTCTGGGATTTCTGCAATGCCTTTCTCTCTCTGGCTCCTTTGTACTGCCTCTCACTAGCTTCTCTGCAGTGCATCTGTCTGGCCAGCCTGCAGCATTTCTCTCAGGCTTCTCTGCCATGCCCATCTCTGGTTCCTCCATACTTCCCCCATTAGCCAATTGGTGCTATATCCAGCAGGCCATTCTGTACTGCCCTTTCTGGGTAGTCTGTGTTGCCTTCTCCAGGACAGGCTATGAAGCTCCACCATGAGCATTCTAGCATCTCTAACTCAGTCACTGCAAGTTCCTTAATCTGGTATTCAAGCTGTTCTTGCAACTCAGGGTCTATTTGGGCTTCTGCCTTTTTGCTGTTTTCAGCTCTCTCTGAAGTGGAATCCCTTTGAAGGGTCAAGGTGCAATCAGGTGACTCAGTCAGCTGTTGTGCAGCCTTTGCTTCCAGCTTTATTTCTGCCAGACAGTTACCTGGTGCCTGGTGTGCTTTCCAGAACAACTGGTTCCTCATAGCACTCTCTTATCCAATTGCATCCTTCTCTGTGGGCTCTTGCCAGTCAGGATCTGGTTTGATGTCAGCTTTCTCTGAAGCAGTGTCCCTTTGATGAGTAAACCAGATATGTGACTTGGTTAGCTGTTGTGATTTCTCTTATTTCAGCTGTACTGAGTCCAGTCCTGGTTTTACTTTAGTCAGAATGGCAGTTTTACATGCTCAGTCTGCTTCCTGTTTTTTTCCAGGTGTTTGTCCAGAGACTTGGTATTGCAGGGAACATTCCTGTAGCTGCTTCTGCCCTTCTAGGAGGCTCTGAACCAAAGCATGCATATTTACTTCAGTCATGCTTTCTCTTGTCTGCTAATAGTCACAGCTTGTTGCTGGAGGATTACACCTTGTGCACGCACTAGCAGTTTCACTTTCTGCCAGGACCATGCCCTGTCAAATCCACAGCTTCTCTGTACCACTATTTTCTCTGCCTTTTTTTGTTCTTTAGAAAGATTTAAAAAAAAAAAAAAAAAAAGGAAAAAAAAAGTCCTGCTTTTCCAGCACCAACTCACTAAGTATGAGCTCTAACTCCATGTGGAGCTTGCCTCCTTTGTCTGTTGTAAACCTAAACCTGACTTCCTTCCAGGACCCACAGATTTCTCTCTGTTTTAAAGGCAATTCCTCTATTATTTTTTTGTGTGTGCTCTCAAACTTTTTTTCTTTTCTGTTCTTTCCTTGGAGTCTTGTTTTTTTTATGTTCCATTTTCCAAGCATAGAAAAATCTCACTTCTGACACCATATTCTGTCTGATAACTATACCTTCCTTTGTTGCATTACATTAGCACTTACTACAGTAACCAGATCTGGGTGTTCTGTGTTTTTGCTTATAATTTGCAAATGAGAAATGATATGGTGAAAGAAAAAAAATGAAATCTTATGGGCTGGAGTAGGAACCTCACTGACACATCTTTTCTTGGGATATTTCAACTTTTATTAATATAATCAGCAATCTTTGAAATATACTTGCAACATAACTTCTCAGAGAGG
The DNA here is from genome assembly GCF_901001135.1 of Rhinatrema bivittatum. Classification (NCBI taxonomy): domain Eukaryota; kingdom Metazoa; phylum Chordata; class Amphibia; order Gymnophiona; family Rhinatrematidae; genus Rhinatrema; species Rhinatrema bivittatum. Next base: position 206,336,326 of record NC_042616.1, on the reverse strand, counting down.
GTCAAGAGTTCCTACTCTTGGAGACTTGGGGGCCTCCTGATCCCATCTCAGCTCTGCCTCTTAACTTGCCCAGCAGGTTCCCACAAACAGAACTCTCTTCCTCTATGGGACAAGGCTTCTAAGCTAATCCTGCACAAGATAAGAAGGGGTAGTAAGTCCACTCCTTCAAAAGGACATAGTGGTGCTTCCTTTACAGTGGGTGACAATGATGTACAGATTTTGAAAAATGCTGTTTTTCTTCTTTCACCATATCATTTCTTATTTGCAAATTATAAGCAAAAACACAGAACACCAAGATCTGGTGACTGTAGTAAGTGCTAATGTAATGCAACAAAGGAAGGTATAGTTATCAGGCAGAATAAACAACCAGAAAAAAACAACAATGTGCCACGCATTTACATCATTTTATTCAATAGTTTTTATACATTAATATAAACATATATCCTAAAACAACATAAAAAAATAGTCTCACAATTCCCAACAAAGGCCCTAGTTTCCCCAAACATTCAGCTTCTTCGGGGTAACATCCACACTCATAAAAAAGAAGTTAAATTTTCATTGTAATTTATAAATTTCCATATATAAATTTCACACAAGCTAGCTATTTCAATGAAGATGCCTATTTTGCTAGGCTCATCATCATTAGAAGACATGCTTTTTCAGTTGCCCACCCTTCACTCTGGAACTCCATCCCAGATTATTTAAGGCAGATAACATCCCACAAGGAATTCGAAAAAGATCTAAAGACATATGTATTTTCATTAGCTTTTACATCACTCTCCATCTCCCATTAGGTCTCTTTGCCTAACTTCAGCGTTCAATAGCATAGACTTACGTGTAATCTCTACCACCAGATCCTTATGGCACCAGACCAAGATTTTAAGCCCTTTGTCCTTTATATTTTTTATTGTTCTATAATATGTCAGTGTTATTTTAATTATGTATATTAACAGTTGTAAACCATTTTGATAGACGTGTGTTGCAAAGGCAGTAAACACATTTTTAATAAATAAATAAATAAATAGAAACTCCACACTCTGCAAAATAGTGGCTGAAAATGGTCATTTGCTCAAAGATTTGGTTTTTTTTCATTTGTACAAATAGAGCCCATAAATGACCTAATTCATACTCTTAAGGATGTCACCTATCACTTGCACAGAGGGGAAATGCAAGTTGGAAAAAATCTAATTGATCAATCTAATTGTCCAGCTTAATCTCACATTTGTCTGTCATTTAGGTATCCACCAGCCACAGATTTATGAATCAAGCCCACAGAAAATTGCTAACCCTAGTCATAGGGGTTTATTTACTGAGGTCAATATAACATAGATGCCTTAACACAAAAACATAACTACACTGCCAGAGGTGCAGATAACTTTTGCATTAACATGGAAAGACACTTTGGCAGGTAACCAGACCTTTACAGGTGCTTGCCTATAAAAAGTATGCCACATCACAGGTTTGTAGGCAGAATGTTTGTTTTCAGGATACACTGGCTCCTGCTAAAACACAAAAGGGCTGCTCTACTGAATAACGAGCAGTTCCCACACGTGCACGTGCAGGAGTGTCCGCAAGCTGGGGTCACAGGAGGGACAGCCAGGCAGCAGAATAAGCACATGCTGGACCTTCACCAGGTAGAAATGGTAAAAAGGTACCAACTGTGACCATTATGATTTTATAAGAGGATCTTCAAATTGACCTTAATCCCCTAGACTGGCAGATCACCTCTTAATATTTGTCCTTGAAAAATATGTTCTGGCCCGAAGCTTTTCTCTAAACATTATGGTAATGGCTGGAGAAATGGAGCAGCTCAGCTTCTCCAGATGTTCAGCTATGCAATACAAGCAATAGAGAGCTGGATTAGGAAATATGGAGTAAATTTTCAAATGCTTAGAAATTATGGGAGTACAATTGGGGTTTACAGAAATAAAATGTCAGAATCTGTTTAAAAGTGCATGCTAAAAGTACAGATATTTCAAAATGTACATACGTTTAACAGTAGTAAAACGAGGCATTTCAAGAGGTATAATGTGGTTGGGGAAGAACACAATGAGGCCAATATTCAAAATTCTCAAACTAATTTATCAGGCTAAAGTTAGTCAGATAAGTTATCTTGGATATTCATTGGGGTAAACGTGCCACTTAACTGGCTATATGATTTTGAATATAACTTAAAATTTAATCAGTTATATTCAAAATCATATAGCCAGTGAAGTGGAATAGTATTGTTTTAAAAGAAAAGTGAAATATGGGCCTATGACCTCATTCTCATACCCCCATCCAATATTTTACAAATGGCCTATGGGCTGAGAATCTCCCACTCTCCCAAACCCCTCCAAAAGGCCTTAAACATAAAGGGGTAGATCTTTAAAAAATATGTGATCGCACCAGGCGCGAACAAAAGTACGCTGGATTTTATAAGATACGTGAGTAGCCGCGCGTATCTTATAAAACCTGGGGTCGGCGCGCGCAAGGGGGTGCAGATTTGTGCAACCTGCGCGTGCGGAGCCCAGCGCGCGCTGCCTGTTCCCTCCGAGGCCGCTCCGATTTCAGGGCGGCCTCGGAGGGAACTTTCCTTCGCCATCCCCCACCTTCCCCTCCCTTCCCCTCCCTTCCCCTCCCTTCCCCTACCTAACCCCCCCCCCCGGCCCTATCTAACCCCCCCCCCTACCTTTGTCGGCAAAGTTACGCCTGCTGAAAGCAGGCATAACTTTGCGCGCGCCAGCCGGCAGCCCCGTTCCGACCTCCGGTCCCGGGGGCTGGTCCGGAGGCCTCGACCATGCCCCTGGGCCGGCGCCATGCCCCCAGGCCCGCCCCCGAAATGCCGCGGCATGCCCCCAAAACGCCACGTCGTTTCGGGAATGCCCACGGACACGCCCCCTCCCACCCCTTTTCGTAAGCCCCGGGACTTACGCGCGTCCCGAGGCTTTATGCGCGCCGGCGGCCTATGCAAAATAGGCGCACCGGCGCGCGCGGGCCTTTTAAAATCCGCCCCAAAATGTGGTGGTGTCCTCTGAGTTGCCTTCCCCATACCCCTGCCTCTGTCTGGTTTGGCAGATATTGCCCCACATCTCTAACCCTCTTCCCTTTGCTCCCCATCCCATCCCAACCCTAACCCTTCCTCCCACCCGGTACCATATCCTGTCCTTGTGATGGGATCATGATATGCATAGGGTTACCAATTGGCTTCAGATTTTCAAGACATGTTGATCCACTCCTGATTTTACTCCATTGCATGTAGGGACTTATAGATCTGATTTCACTATTGCACTTCTTAAGAAAAGCAAGACTACAAATACCTTCATGCAATAGGGTAAAACCTGAAAATCTGGAGCCAGTTGAAAACCCTAATCAGCTTCTTTCACTTAGAGATTCATTGAAACACAATTTTTGATCAGGGATTCTTAAATGTTTGCATTCAGCTGTATCTCCTGATTCCCTTATTTCTTAGAGGGTGTTCATGTTTATATCTTTAAATCTGCCCCATATGCTTTATGATGAGAAATATTGAATGTTTTAGTAACTGCTATCTGGTCAGACTCTCTCCTTTTTATATCCATTTAAAAGTGCAGTTTCCAGAATTTAGCACAGTTCTCCAAATGAGGTCTCACCAGAGATTTATACAGAGACAATATCACTCCTTATTCCTGCTGGCTATTCCTCTCCCTTTGCTTCCAAGTATCCTTCTTGCTTTTGCCATTGACTTGTCTAGCTGTTTAGCCACCTGAAGATCATTAGATACAATCAGTTTTAAATCCCATTCTTGTTTTAGTCACATTATAAATGTATCCCCTATACTGCACCACTCTCTTGGATTTTTGCAATCTAAATTCATAACCCTGGCTTTTTTAGCACTAAATCTTAGTTGCTAGGCTCTTGACCACTCCTCAAGCTTCACTAGTTCCCTCCTCATGTTTCCACATTTTCTAGCATGTCTACCCTGTTGCAGGTTTTGATATCATCTGCAAAAATGCAAACCTTTCCTGATAGCCCTTTTGCAATATCACTAAAAAAATGTTGAAGAGAACCGGACCGAGGACTGAGACATACCATTATTACCCCCTCTTTCTTCAGAGTGAATTCAATTTACCACTACTCTTTGTCCGACTCAACCAGTTTCTAACCCACTCAATCACTTTAGTGCCCATACATATGACACACAGGTCTTTTATACTGAAAGTCACCTATGTAGAACTGTGTCAAAGGCCTTGTGAAATCCAAGTACATTACATCTAATGCTCTCAGCTTTTATTGTCACAACATGACTGGTACACAGTTCAACACTGTAGAACAAGGGTGCTCAAACCAGACTTACAGGCCCTGCCAGCCAGTCGGGTTTTCAGGATATCCCTAATGAATATGTATGAGATTTATTTGCATGCATGACCTTCTGTATATGCAAATATTTCTCATGCATATTCATTTGGGATATCCTGAAAACCCGACTGGCTGTGGGGACCCATAAGATTGGTTTGAGCATCCCTGCTGTAGACAATAAAAGACCATCAAATTGTATACAAAGGAATGGTAACTTTAATGTGAAAACGTGTGCAACTACAAATGCGCATATGTGGGCACTAGCACACATTGTTATGAATCCGGAGGTGGACCCCTGTTCCGAGGTAAAGTTATCGCTACCAAAGAGAGAGTCAACCCTCTCTGGTCCCTACTGTTGGAGGGCAAGGCTTGAAGGTTCAGCAGTTGAATGAAGACTTCACCCTGGAAGCTCGTGCTTCCCCCAGGAGGAGCCCATAGGAACCTGGCCACTGGGACTTATGAGACTCCCTGAAGACTGAAGATTGGTCTGGATGCAGGCGCCTCCTGCAGGTCATGGATTCCAGATGGCTGGCACCACCAGCAGGTCGAGTCAGTCCAGGAGTAGAAGCCGAAGAGTGGTCAGGAGCCGTTCCGAGGGTCGAAGCCAGGAGAAGAGTCGAATCTGTTCCAGAAGCAATTCAGGAGAATGGTCCGAGACCAGTCCAGGAGCAAGCCAGGAGAAGGGTCCGCAGCCAGTCCAGAAGCAAGCCAGGAGAAGGGTCCACAGCCAGTCCAGGAGCAAGCCAGGAGAAGGGTCCGCAGTTGGTCCAAGGTCAAGCCAAGCGAAGAACGATTGCTGGTCCAAGGGTCAGAAGCCAAGAATCAATCCAACGAGGGAGGAGAACAGAAGCGGGACAAAGACCAGGAACGAGACCAGAGACACCAGCACTGAATCCTAAAACCAGAAGCCTCAATACCAAGGCAAGGTCTGAGGAGAAGACCTTGCCTTAAATACCCAAGGTGAGGGAGGAGTCCCGGGGAGGAGCCATGACACTTCCTGTTGTGGCCCCTTTAAATCTTGTCTTCAGCCGCGCACATGACTCTAAGTCAGCCAGGAGGGGGAGGAGTCGTCCCGGCCATACAGAGCCCTGTGGCCAGCCTCAGCAGTGACCATGGCCGTGGGGAGAGCATCAAAGGAGGCTGCCTGCTCCAGCAGGAGCCTCAGAGCTAACCCGATGCCGCAGGTGAGTACTTGGTCCTGGCCTCGGACCGCCGTGGCCAGCGGCCATGACAGTCGGCCCCGGTTGCAGCCCACCATGGCCGATGACCATAACAGTACCCCCTCCTTTAGGCCTCCCTCTAGAAGGCTTGGGTTTACCTGGATGTTCAGTGTGAAAGTTCTTGAGAAGAGTCTTATCCAGGATGTTCTTAGCAGGCTCCCAAGAATTCTCCTAGGGTCCGAATCCTTCCCACACTAGGAGGTATTCCCATGTGTTGCCTCGTTTCCGGACATCTAGTACTTCATGTACTTGATATATAGTGTCCTCTTCATCCCTGAACTGAAGTGCTTCAGGAACCTTCCGGGTAGGCCAGGTGAGGACCAAAGGCTTCAAAAGAGACATGTGGAAGGAATTGTGGATTCTTAATGTGGCCAGCAGATGGAGTTGATAAGTTACAGGACCAAGCTGCTGTAGCACCGGAAATGGCACAATATAATGGGGAGCCAGTCGCATGGAAGGAAGTCTCAAACGGATATGCCTGGTGCTAAGCCACACCTTGTCTCCCGGACGTAACCGTGGAGCCGGTCGCCGATGTCTATCGGCAAATGTCTTGGCGGTATGAGCCGCTGTACGAAGCATGTGTTGGGTATGAATCCATAGTCATCTTAGTTGTGTAGCAGTGAGCTGGGCTGCTGGGGATGGAACCGGTAATGGCAAAGGCAAAGGTGGCCTGGGTTGTCGTCCAAATACAATCTGAAAAGGAGAGGCCCCTGTAGAAGTACATGCATGAGAATTATGGGAGAATTCAGTTCAAGAGAGAAGGGTTGCCCAGTCATCTTGACGAGAGTTGACATATATTCGCAGAAATTGTTTTAAAGTATGATTTGTACGTTCAGCCTGGCCATTGGCTTGCAGATGAAACGCGGTAGTAAAGTCTAATGAGATGTGAAATTTCTTACAGAGATTGCACCAGTAACATGCTGTGAACTGAGGACCACGGTTGGAAACAATGTGCTGCGGTAGGCCGTGAAGTTGGAAGAAATGAAGCATAAACAGTTGAGCCAAACGAGGAGCTGATGGGAGAGAGGGTAGTGGGGTAAAATGGGCCATTTTAGAAAACTGGTCCACTACTACCCATATTACTGTATTGCCCTCCGAGGGCGGAAGGTCCACAATGAAGTCTGTGGAGATGTGTGTCCAAGGCTTCGAGGGTGCCGGAAATAGTTGTAAAAGTCCTTGAGTTTTTCCAGTAGGAATCTTATGTTGGGCACAGGTTAGACAAGAAGCTACATATGCTTGTATGTCTTTGCACATTCCAGGCCACCAATAGTATTGTTGAAAAAGTGTCTGAGTCCGGGCTCTTCTTGGATGCCCGGCTAGCTGAGAATCATGCCCCCAGGCTAACACTTTTTTAGGCAGTCTCTTAGGTACCACTGTTTTACCAGGTGGAACAGTGAAGGTTGCAGCGAGCGTGATGCAGGCCGGATCTATAATATGTTGAATGGGTTCCTCCGTGTCATCCATAGAAAAAGATTGGGATAAGGCATCTGCCTTAACATTCTTGTTAGCTGGGCGATATCGAAGTTCGAAGTGAAAATGTGTAAAAAAGAGTGCCCAACGAGCTTGGTGTGGGTACAAATGCTGAGCTTGCTGTAGATATACCAAATTTTTATGATCTGTATATACCGTTATATGGTGTTGAGCTCCTTCCAGCCACTGCCGCCATTCCTCAAAGGCCAATTTTATGGCAAGAAGCTCTTTATCCCCAATGGAGTAGTTACTTTCCGCTGAAGAAAGTTTTTTGAAAAATAGGAGCAAGGATGAGAGGTCCCAGACATGTCATTTTTTCTTAAAATAGCTCCTACTCCTTCAGCAGAAGCGTCCACCTCTATTTTAAATGGACGTTTGGGATCGGGGTGCCAAAGACAGGGTTGTTGGAGAAAAGAGTTTTTAAGTGCTTGAAAAGCCAATTCAGCCTCAATAGGCCATTCCTTGATGTTTGTCCCTTTATGGATGAGGGCGGTAAGAGGTGCAGCCAATTTAGAAAAGTTCTTAATAAAACTACGATAGTAGTTTGCGAATCCAAGGAAATGCTGAAGTGCATGTAATCCTTTAGGCTGGGGCCACTCTTGGATACACCTTAATTTGGAAGGGTCCATCTGGAACCCATGCTTAGAAATGATGTACCCTAGAAAAGGTAAGGATTCCTGTTCAAAAATGCATTTTTCAATCTTGGCGTATAAGCAATTCTCTCTTAAGTGCTGATCTTTTTGCCTTTATTTTTGCAGCCACCTCCTTTAAGAACCAAATTGTTTTCTTTTTCCTTGAGTTTTTGTTTACTTTTCTAACATATAGATTTGTTGCCTTTAATTTAGCCCACTGTTGTTCCACCTCACCCATTTTCTCCCAGTCCTCTAGTTCTTCCTCCAGGTACATCCCCATTTTGCCAAAGTCCATATATTTGACATTCAAAACTTGGGTCTTCATGTGACTTCTTTGTATCTTATTCATAAGATCAAACCATACTGTCTGATGAACACTTGTACTCAAGTGGGCACATGTCCAGACATTAGAGACATTATCCCCATTTCTGACCACTAGCTCAAGAATTACACCCTCCCTTGTGGGATCCATTACCATTTGTTTGAGCATAGCCCCTTGGAGAACATCCACTATTCTCTACTTCTCGTAGATTCTGCAGAAGGGATATTTCAGTATACAACAGAAAGGGTTCCCAAATTATTGCCTCTGATGACTGAGTCACCCAGCACAATGATCTTTTTCTTATGGTTTTTGGTTGTATTATGGAATTTCTGCATGCATTGGGTTTCTTCTTTCCTTTCAGATACCACTTCAATCTCCATTGCTAGAGCTTCTTCATTATCCAATGCAGAGAAGGTGTTTTCTACTTGTGTCACTTGAGAGAGAGGGTGTCTCCACATCACAGGCCTTATTCTACCACAGCCCACTATAATCTATTTATTCTTGGGTTTCTGTATGCTCTGTGTAAGTAGGGGAGGACATGTGGGCTGCACAATTGTGAAGAATGCGTATTTTTCGATCACAGGTCTTATCCTAGCTGATCCTACTGTAAACCACTTTATTCTGAGTTTCTGAATTTTCTGTGGTAAAGGGGAAATGATTCCTGACTACTATAAAGTGGGTAAAGATTCCTTGGTGGTTGCTCATACTTTTATTGTAGCTAATTCAGCTTTAAAGTGAGCCAACTCCTTTTTCATGGAACAGAGTTCCGAACAAATGGGGCAAGCCCTAAGTTTCCAGATGGTTGCCTCAAGATAAAGGCTCCACAATTGATAGTCCTCATTTTGCTCATTTGATTTGATAGAGAACACCTAGAGAATTATCAAATTATCTTGTTACAATTATATATCCCAGCCTCCCAGCCAGACTATCTTAGAAGAACAAGCTCTAGGGTAGGTGGGTAGAATTAAACAGTTGATGTTAGCCATTATAATTTTAGCTTACATGAAGTTAAAGGGATTTTGTCAGCTCTTTTTTATACTTAAGTGAGGGGGGGCTTTCCATTCCTCTCTTTTAGTGCTGCTAATGATCAATATCTATAATCTGCATTTTCTGCCCTTCAGTACTGCAATCTGAGTAGTCCTCTCAATGACACACTAACAATGCAAATATACAAAACCTTTTTGCTATAGTTCAGAGATTTAAGGCAGTAATATATACTTAGTTTGGAAGCCCTTCTGGACAGGAAATAACCTGAAAAGAGACTGGCACTTGACCCTGCTATACAAAGACTATCTGGCTGTTATTGATTAGGATCAGCCCTTCCCCTAGAAAAAGCAGCTTAGTTAGGTGAGGAGTTTTAAATATTTTTTCTCGTTTCCACTACTAACAATCAATATTTTTAAGCCACTTTATGCTCTTCAGTGCTGCAATCTGAGCCTCCTGTTGCGGCAGAATGCTGCTGTTGCCACTCGCTGCCAACTGCTGCTAAAGTCTTCAGGTCACTACCTTCGTTTGAGTACACATGCACATGTGCATATGCACAGATAATACAGGCCCCATAGCATGTATGGTGCCTCCCGAGGATGCTAATTAAGCAAGCATTAACTCACCTCAACAATGGTTCGCCTGCCTTACAATACATGATGCTTATATGTTCCTGGTTCCCGTTCTCCTGCATTCCTGAATCCAGCCTTGTCTTCTAGCCTTGCCTCGTTTAGCCTTATCTTCTCTAGCCTTGTCTTGTCCAGTCTTGCCTCATCCAGTTTTGCCTTCTAGCTTTGCTTCATCCAGCCTTATCTTCTCCAGTCTTGCCTCGTCCAGCCTTGCTTTTCAGCCTTGCCTCAACTAGCCTTGTCTTCTCCAGCTACCTTATCCAGCTTTGCCTTGTTTTAACTGTCTTATCCAGTGTCTTCAGAGTGTCTTTGCCCACCTGTGGCTTGACTCTGTGGATCTTGGCCTCTTGCTTGAATCTGACCAAAATTGCCTGCTGCCTAAACATAACCCCTTGCCTAGACCTGCCCATTGCCTACTGCTTGGACCTGACCCTTTGCCTGGACCTGACCACAATTGCCTGCCACCTACACCTGACCTTTTTCCTGGACCTGACAATTCCTGCTAGCTGCCTGCCCTGACCTTAGCCTGTACTGGGCGGGTGTTTTTTAATATATTTATAAATGATCTGGGAAGAGAGAATGAAAAGCGTGATCAAATTTGCAGACAACACAAAATTATTAAGAGTTGTTAACTCACAAGCAAATTGTGAGAAATTGCAGGAGGACCTAGCAAGACTGGGAGGCTAGGAGTCCAAATGACTAATGACATTTAAAGTGGAAAAGTGCAAAGTCATGGACAAGTGAAAAGTGGTGCACGTAGTGAAAAGTAATCCAAACTGAAGTTAGATAAAGTTAGGTTCCATTTTCTTACCAAGGAAAAGGATCTAAGTCTCATCATGGACAAATCTTTGAAATCTTTGTTTCAGTGTGTGGTGGCGGTCAAAACAGAAAAAAGAATGTTAGGAATTATTAGGCATGGATAATTAAATGAATAAAGTCATAATAGCTCAGTATCGCTCCATGGTGAGACCACAGCTGGAGTACTGTGTACTATTCTGGTCACCTCATCTCAGAAAAGATATAGCTGACTTGGAAAAGGTAGAGAGAAGGGCAACCAAAAGGAAAAGCTCCCCTACGAGGAAAGGCTAAAGAGGTTAGGGCTGTTCAGCTTGGAGAAGTGTTCACAATTAAATATTTCAATTTTTATTTCACAACACTTTTTTAAAAATACATAAACCATACCTATTACATCAGAACCATCCATACCACACTCATTCATTCATCTAGACATTATACAATATTAAAATTTCACTAGACAAAGCAGTTACATTTTAACTCCCAACATACACAAATATTGCAACAATCCCTAATTACAATGTAAACTTTCCACAAATATTGCAACAATCCCTAATTACAATGTAAACTTTCCACAAATATTGCAACAATCCCTAATTACAATGTAAACTTTCCACAAATATTGCAACAATCCCTACAGTACAGATTCCTGGGGCATTCCACTGTTTACTAGAGATGTGTGAAGCCCGAACCTTTTGGTTTGGGCTTTGTTTTCAGCCCGCCGCAAGAAATTTCATATTTCCCATGGTTCGGGCCTTTTAAATTGAGGGGGACCTGAATTTCGTATTAGTGCGCACTAACTCCCATTAGTGCGTGCTAACATTTTTATGTGTATATTATTTTTACATACACTGCTATGTATCAACCAGAAAACACATCAAAAAAGGCATTTTGAATCCATATGGTATTAGGCCTATTGTAAAGTGCATTTGATGAGGCTTGGCCCTCAGAAAGCCATATGTAAACTACATAACAATTACAGTTTAGTAAACCTCCCATACCAAAACTAAATGCCAGCACTCAAACAGTAACAACCCTTCCTATGAAAAGGTAACACTGTAAATATTAAACCAAGCCCTAAAACAACACTACACCTCCTATTAGGAAAACAAAACAAGCCAGACTGCTATAGATCCCTACGCAAAAACTATATGGCAGCAGAATACCTCACCTTGGTCACATATGCAGAACACAAAATACAAACACTGTAAAGTAAAAATAGAAATGCGCAGAGAAAAACTGAACTGGAAACCACAAGAAGCCAGACAGTATGCAGTGTAAAAATGGAAAAACAAAACCACCATCTAACTTTATGAAACAACTATAAAATCACAAAATACAACACACCAATCATAATTTTCTTTTTTATCTAAAAAAAAATTTTTATTTAAGAGTTTTTATATACCGTCATTAAGTTATTTACCATCATAATGGTTTACAATAGTGCATTTGTTAATCACCTAACTGATAAAAAAAAATATTTCTAAGCAATGTACAACATATTACAAAAAAATATTCACACATATCCTCTTTAGTAAAACTATAAAAAAATAAATACTTCAAAAATAACTGGTGAAAAAAATCATCATCCACTAATTAAACTCAAAACAAGTTTTAAAAGTTTTCAAAAAAACAATAAAATATTTCAAAAGAGAAATGTCAAATAACATCCAACAATTAAAACTATAAGAAAAAAAATTCCCCACACCATACCTGGGATCTTTTGCCATGGATTGGGGAGAAAGTGCAAAAACGTTATTCTCTCTCTCTCACAGACACCCACACAGGCTCTCACACACATGCATATAAGCTCTCTCACATACATACAGGCTCTCTTGCACACAAGAAAGCTGCTACTCTCTTTCACACATACACATAAGCAAGTTTCCCCTCACACACACACATACATACACACACAAGCAAGCTGTTCCTTACACACACACAAGCACACTACCTCTCTCATAAACACACAGACACAAACTGCCTCTCTCCCCCCACACACACGTTACCTCTCCCTATACACACACAAGCTATCTCTCCCCCATACACACAAGCTGTCTCTCCCCCCCACACACACATTCACACAACCAAGCTTCCTCTCCTATACATATGCAGGCTGGCTCACTCTCTCTCACACACACACTCACACACAAGGCCTCACCTTCTGCCATGCCAAAATGAGATCCACTATGGGGTCTTCTTCCTGTGAGCAGGGAGCCCAGTATTTTATCCACGGGCGTCCGTGATTCATCTTCTTGATGGCTGGGAGTGGGAGTGCCAGTGCGTCATCCAGCGGCACCCTTGGGGTCTTATACTAGCAGGAAATGGGAACCCCACCAGCATGTCATTCAGCACCACAAGGTCTTTTGCTGGTGGGAGAGGGAGCCCCCGCTAGCGCATCATCCAGCAGTACCTGTAGGATCCTTTGTGGGATGGGAGTAGCAACTCCCACCAGAGCATCATCCAGAAGCCCTGATTGGGTCCTTTCATTGCTGGAGGGTAGTGGGAACCCCGCAAGCACCCCATTCTGTGGAGCCTTGTTCTTCCTGCCAGTGGGACATGAGAACCCCACTGGCGTTTGCATCCTGAATGTAAAGGGAGGGTGAGGCAGCCATTGCAAGGGTATTTTGGGGAATGCTTGCCACAGCTCCCAAGATTTTGCCACCTGAAGTGGCCGCCTAAGCCTGCCTCATTACAGAACCACCTCTAGATAGCATTATGATCACTGTTGCCAAACAGATATACTACCTTTGCCATTCACACCAAATCATGTGATCCACTAAGAATTAGGTCTAGAATAAGTATTCCTTTCATCAGTTTCTGGACCAGCTGTTCCATGAAACAGCCATTTATTTCTTCTAAAAACTTCACATCCCTAATGTGGGAACGAGCAATGATTTCCACAGGTCAGGAGACAAACTAGTCTGACTCCGGCCTTTCTTAAAACAGTATATCTTTATTACAGCTTCACACATGCACAACAGTAGACTAATCTTTCCTTCAGAACAGTGCACCCTCTTTACATACAGTTCAGTACTGCTTCCCTCAGTCCTCACAGTTCAGCTTAGTCTCAGCTCAGTATTTGGGTAGTGTTATGTTACAGGACCTGCCTTCCTCCTGGAAATCTGGGCCTGGTCTGCTTATCCCAATCTGGATTCCTCAGTCTTTGTTTATGCCCTATGAGTTCACCTGCCCCTCAGGATCTTGCCCATTGAGCATACTCTCCTTAGTGATTTAAGGTGGACCAGACATCTAACCTGGTCCTGCACAGATAAATAGGGGAACACTAGGGGCACTATCTCACATACCCCTCCCATCAGCTTGGACCTGTCAGGCCAAGCGTCCCCATTTCCTCCTGTTTCTATCCAGGAGAGTCCTAGACATCCCATTCCCCTTCCTTTGGCTTCCCACCAGCTAAGCTTGGGAACAGGGACCTAGTGACATGCTCATCCCATCTCTTAGGGTTACCCTCTAAGATGTCACAACCACCACCCAGTGTGCTGTCCATGCAGTGCACATCCCCAGTCCTTTAACTAAGTCCTTTGCTGGCTCTGGGTTTTAATTCCACCCTGATGGAGCTTTATGGCCTGACTGGGGACCCACCAGTGCTGGTTCCTCTATAACCAGCTGTGCCCACTTCCTGGCATCTGGTATCTCTGATGTAGAGGCCCCTTGTAACCTCTGTATCCTCTGTTGCTGGAGCCTCCACAGTGCCATCCTCTGGGCTCTCTGTGGACTCTTCTTCCAGGTTCCTTGCAGCCCCTCCCTCTGGGCTCTCCACAATCTGCACCTCTGTACACTCTGGTCACTTGCCCGCGCTGATCGCTGGCTCCTCCACAGCCATATTCACTGGAATCTCCACAGCACCACCCACTGGGCTCTCCATGGCATCTCTTGCTTGCCTTTCCATGCCCTTTCTCTCTGGGCTTCTCATGGTAGCTGTCTCTGGACTTTTAGTAGTGGTTGGGCACCCTACAGTGACTTAAGACCTTCTGTAGTGCCAACTCCCACCTTCTCACTACTGCCTCCTCCTGGGCAGTCTGTATTGCCCTCTCTGTGACCCCTCTCTCAGAGTTCTTCACCACCCCCTTCTCAGGCCTTCTCATGGGAGCAGTCTCTGGACTCCCGGTAGTGTTTGGGCACCCTACAGGGTCTTTTTCAGGACCACCTGTAGGTCCAGTCTTAGACTGTTGCCACGACTCAGCCAGCTCACCAGGTCCCTCTGCCAGCCACTCATCCAGTTCCTCCATGAGCTGTTGATACTCCTTGTCCAGCCAGTCTAGGCATTCATTGTCTTGAATGGCTTGGGATCTTGGGAGTGGGTTCCCTTGCTCAATTACCCTGGCTGGCCTTTTCACCTGCCAAACTTTAAGCTTCAGGTCCTCCCTCTGACCCTCTGACCCAGCTCTTGGGACTAGGGAACTCCTACTGCACAGAAATGCATGCTGTTCTTTTCTTTTTGCCCCCTGGCTGTTTTTTGCTTCACCAGTTGCTGTAGTACCCTGAGTGCTGTACTCCAGGTTTTCCTGTGACTGCACACCTCAAACTGCAGAGTAGCTTGCTTGCTGGAAGAGGGCCCTGCCCTCTTCCCATTCGCCGCACTCTCAGCTCACTCTGGCAGCTTTTTCAGGGTGACACTCTATTCAGCACAGCCTTGCTGCATCAGTGTCCCTTCCTCTTTTCTTTTCCAAGGCAAATAAAAGGTTAAAAAAACAACCCTGCATAACAACAATAACTTAATCACTTTTAAATCCCTATCTAATTCCCGGAGCTTCTCTCCTTAGCTGGTTCAAACCTACCACTTTCTGGCTGTCCCTGCAACCAGGCCCACTCACAGTTTCCTCTCTACCTGAAACTTTTAAACTTTGGATTTTGTTTTTCTTCAGTGCAGCCTCTGAGCCATACCTTTTCACAAGCTAGCATGTGCTCTGTACACAGGCCCCTATGTTCTGTACTATATTTAGAACCACAGGTCTTCTTCACAACATTTTCTGTACTTCAAACAGACTCTTTCTTGAAGGATAGGTTTTTTTATTTTTCTGTGCAAAGCTTTAGAAAAAAAAAACCCATGCATGACACCATATGTGGGAACGAGCGGTAATTCCCACAGGTCTGGAGACAAACTAGTCTGATTCCAGCCTTTCTTAAAATACTAGGATACCTTTATTACAGCTTCACACATGCACAACAGTAGAGGGTTTTCCCTTCAAAACAGTTTACCCTCTTTACTTACAGTGCAGTATTACTTTCCTCAGTACTCACAGTTCAGCTTTGTCTCAGATCAGTGTTTGGACAATGTTAATTTACAGGAGATGCCTTCCTCCTGGAGACTTGGCCTGGTCTGCTTATCCCCACCTGGATCCCAGCTCTAATTCTCCAGTCTCTGGTTATGCCCTCTGAACTCCACCTGTCCCACAGGATTCCTCCCACAGAGCATACTCTCCTTAGTAGATTTAAGGTGGACCAGTTGTCTAGCCTGGTCTTGCACAGGTGAATGGAGGAATACTAGGGGCACTATTGTACACTTAGCATGCCCTGATGTGATATTTACCCAGTCAATATAAGAGTAATTGAAATCTTCCATTATTACTATGCTGCCAAATCTGTTAGCTTCCCTAATTTCCCATAGCATTTCATCATCTATCTGTTTATTCTGGCCAAGTGGATGGTGTTATACCCTTACCTCTATGCGTTTTTGCATGGCACATGGAATTTCTATCCATAAAGATTCCACAGTGCATTTATTCTCTTATAGAATCTTTATCTTGTTTCACTATATGTCAACCCTAACATATAACTCCTTACCCACAAGTTGATATACCCTATCACTGTGATATAATTTGTACCCTGGTATAGCCCTTTCCCATTGGTTATCCTATTTCCACCATGTCTGAGATGCCAATTATGCCTACCTCTTATTTTGGTGTTATACATTCTAACTCACCCATCTTACTTTTTAGACTTCAGGCATTTGTTTACAGACATTTTAAGGTATGTGTTTTTATTTGCATGTACAACTTTTTTAGCAGTTGACTGGATAATTTGGAATCTTTTAACTTAACCTGTTCTTTACTTAAAGACACTTGGGATCCTTTTGCCTTTATCTCAATCAAGATGTTCTAACTCCCCTGTTTTGTTAATACCCTTCGAAGATACCTCCCTCTGAACCATGCACTGCTGAGCTATTGCTGGAATTCTCCCATGTTCTAGTTTAAAACAAGTTCTGTCTCTTTTGTAAAAGTTAGTGCCAGCAACTCGGTTCTACCCTAGTTAAGATGGAGCCTATCCTTTGGAATAGGTTCCCCCTTCCCCAAAATGTTGTCCAGTTCCTAACAAAACTAAAAGCCCTTTTCTTTATACTATCACCTCATCCATGCTTTGAGAATCCAGAGCTCTGCTGCCTCTGGGGTCCTATGCATGGAATGGGGAGCATTTGAAAGAATGCTACCTTGGAGATTCTTGATTTCAACTTTTTAACTAATAGCCTAAATTTGGTTTCCACAACCTCTCTCCCACACCTTCTCATGCCATTGGTACCCACATGCACCA
The DNA here is from genome assembly GCF_901001135.1 of Rhinatrema bivittatum. Classification (NCBI taxonomy): domain Eukaryota; kingdom Metazoa; phylum Chordata; class Amphibia; order Gymnophiona; family Rhinatrematidae; genus Rhinatrema; species Rhinatrema bivittatum. The sequence goes on along the minus strand of NC_042616.1, from coordinate 206,319,408 downwards.
TGATAGACGGCTCATCCCCTGCACTGCCTAAGCTCTTATATAGGTGATTTGTGAGGTCTGTCAATTTCATCCCAAAGAAGTTGCCAAGTGATCCTCATATCACCTGGCATCCAGTTATCTACAATCCCAATGACCGACTCACCATCTATGATGGTCATCCTAACATTGCCCTACTGGGCACAAGCCCCTGAAGACCCATCCTCAGTACAAGTGGATACATTATCTGGAGGGAAGATCCTAGCTGCAGGATCACTTCCTGTTACACCAATGTAATGTTCTTTTCCAGGTGACCTTGCCTCTAAAAGGCAGTGCAGGGATTGCCAGACTGGAGTTGGGATTTGGCTACTATGTCCCTCAAGGTCTCCTCTATTTACCTCTCTGCCTCAGATCCTCCAGCTCAGCCATGCTAGTCTCAAGAGATCAGACTCATTCTCTGAGAGCCAGGAGCTTTTTGTATCAAGCATGCACACATACAGCCTCTCACCAACTAGTAGATAATCATATGTATGGAACTCAGTGCAAAAGACTGGAAGACCACCCCCCCCAACACACACACACACACACATACAATCTTGCTGCTGGACTGCTGCCTGCATCTTAATATTGTTGAGTTCTTATTTAATTAAGATGCTAAGGGAGTAGGGATGTTTAAATTAAAGTCCTTTGTTTATTTGGTGTATTATATGTGAATTTGGCAATGACCTGCAATGGTAGAATAGTTAATCTATTGATAAGATTTAGGTCACATCCTTCTTTTATCTTAATATCTGATTGATAATTGATGTTAAAATGGTTCTTGTCCTCTTAAGGGTAGATTTTCAAATGTGTGCGCGCGCATCCATTGGCACGCGCTTCCCAGCGTGCACATATGGATGTGCGGAGTTTCTAACATGCGCATGCCAGCGCATGCATGTTAGAAAATCCATGCACCATGTGCGCACATGTGTACCGGATTTTATAATCCACGCATGTATGTGCGGGTGGCGCGCGCAAGGGGAGTAGACTAACGCAATTTCCGCATGGTGATGCATCCTGGCCGTCCCCAGTTTCCTCCCAGTCTGCTCCAATGAAGGAGCGGACTGGGAGGAAACTTCCCTACCCCTCTACCCATACTCCCTCTCTTTTCCCCTCTCCTCCCTACCCCTAAACCCTGTTGCCTACCTTCTTATTTATTTATTTTTTTGTCTTATTGCTTACTGCTCCATTGGAGCAGAAACAATGTCTACATGTCAGCCAACTGCTGGTGCGTGCTTCCCCAGCACAGTAGCAAATGGCTGCTGTACTAGCTGCCTCTAGCCCCACCCCTCTCAGCCCCCCCTGGACCGCCTCTTCCTCTGGGCCCGGCACTTCTGCGCATGTCAGGGGTTACGTGCACGGCCAGGTCCCTTTGAAAATGCGCATGGCGTGCGCAAGGCCCAGCCACGCAGGTAACCCCCGTTTTTTACGTGCATGGCCATTTAAGAATTCGGGTGTTAATTGGGATAAGAATCTATAAATCAAAGAATGTGCTTCAGGGTGTGTGGGAAAATGACACTAAGAAATTACCTAGCTTTCTGTTTTTTAAGTCAAGTGCACACATTAAAAGATGAATTAGTAAAACTTTATGTGTATAAACGTTAGCACATGCACACATTACTAGCCTCTATTCACATATTCCATATTTTATAAAAGTAAAAAATACTTGTATATTTTTGCTTTTGCACATGCAAATACATGCATAAAAAAAGGTGGTCTAGAGGCATTCTGGGGCAGGGCCAACACTGGTGTGTGTAAGTTACTATTTTAAAAGACACGCACATACATTTGCAAACTTACTTGTGTATTTTTACACCTCCTAATTATCTGGCGTAAGTTATATTAAATGTGTTTATTGTGTACTACAGACTAGGTGAGATGTCTGGGTGAACTATGGGGAGTTCAGGCTGACAATCTAGTATAGTCTTGTTGACCTGGAGAAGGATCGGGCAAACTCGTGGAATAATTGGTGAGTTTCATTCATGCATGAGTGCTCTAAAATTGGCTGTCTTACGTGAATAAATCTGCTTTTTAAATTACGCACACACTAACAAATTAACTAGCTTTCTGTTTTTTTAAATCAAGTATACACCTAAAACAGGGTTTCCCAAACCTGTCCTTGAGACTCCACAGCCAGTCAGATTTTCAGGATAGCCGCAGAAAGGGGTAGATTTTTAAAACCTACGCCCATGCGTACTTTTGTTCGCGCACCAGGCGCAAACAAACGTACGCCGAATTTTAATAGATACGCGCGTAGCCGCGCGTATCCTTTAAAATCCGGAGTCAAGCATGCGCAAGGCTGCCCAAAATCGGCAGCCTGCGCGCGCCGAGCTGTGCAGCCTGCCTCTGTTCCCTCCACCACCCCGCACCTTCCCCTCCCTTCCCCTACCTAACCCACCCCCCCAGCGCTATCTAAACCCCCCCTACCTTTGTTAGAAAAGTTACGCCTGCCTGAGGCAGGCATAACTCGTGCATGCTGGCCAGCCAGCCGGCGCACGATTCCCCAGCCCGGGAGCGGTTTTGGAGGCCTCGGCCATGCCCCCGAAACGCCCCTGGGCTGGAGCCACGTCCGCAGCCCCGCCCCGGATGACGCGCTACCGCAACATGCCCCCGACACGCCTCTCCCTCCAGGAAAGCCTCGGGACTTACTCGCATCCCGGGGCTTGCGTGTGCCGCCGAGCCTATTCAACATAGGCCCGGCGCGCGCAGGGGGAGCTTGGGGCAGGTTTTCGGGGGGTACGCACGTATATTACGCGCGTACCCCTTTGAAAATCTGTCCCTAAAGTTGCAGGAGATAAATTTGCATATCATGGAGATTCATTATAATGAATATTTATCTCATACATATTGTTAGTGGATATACTGAAAACCCGACTGGCTGTGGTGTCCCCAGGACAGGCTTGGGAAGCCCTGCCCTAAGAAATTACCTAGCTTTCTGTTTTGTTTTTTTTTAATCAAGCACACACACTAAAGATTAATTTAGTATACACTACAATCTCTCCTTTCCCAAAGTTTAGTCACTGAAAATTCCATATTCAGCCACTATCCAGCTGCACTAGTTAGCAGTGCGCCTGTGCTGCTGAATATACCCAGCTATCTAAATGTTAGCAGGATAAGTTTATCCAGCTATCTAAAAGTTAGCCAGATAAGCTTATCCGGCTAATTTTAGGAATGGCCTCTTGCATGATCAGTGTTAGCCAGATAGGTTATCTGGCTAACTGAATATCAGAGCTCATTGGACAACTTATACAGTTAAGTCTACTCCTCCAAGCCAAATAAGTAGTTATCTGGCTAAGTGGCAGCTACTGATCTTGGGTAGATATTCAACTGCTGCTACTTAGCTGGATAAGTCAAAAATTATCCGGCTAAATGACACTGAATATGGGCCTCAACATTACCCACCAAAGCAATACTTGCCAATCCTCTTCACCTATATGCAAATTGCCTTCTGCTCTCAGTACTTCCTTAGGATTGAGGATTACTAAACTCCTGCAATGCTATATATTTTGTGTTTCAAAGGCAAATTACTTCCAACACACTTCAATTAGTTTTCCTGAATGACTCTCTCTACTATTGATTCTTTCGAACAACTTTATTGAACACCTGTATAAATCAATATCACACTTCTCTTACACTTTTTCAAAGCAGGGTACTCTTTCTGTTTTTTAAATCAATCATACACACTAAGAAATTACCTAGCTTTTTTAAAATCAAGCATATACACTGAAGATTAATTTACCACACAATCTTTCCTCTCCCCCAAAGTTTAAGTCACAAAATAATCCAGTAAAGCAATACTTATTGATCCTTTTCAGCCACCAGCAAAATAATCTTCTGCTCTCAGTACTCCCTCAGGATTGAGGGTTACTAATACTGAGCCTTTGCCTTGCAGTAGCTTATATGAATAAATGTTTGGAGGATATCTTAGATTGCTATTGCATTATAGGCTAATTTTGAACAAGGCCAAAAATAACATTTTTTTTTAAATGGAGGGGAGGAAGTCCTTAGCCATCTGGTTTTTTGAGTCAATGAGTCTGTAGTAAAGTGTATTGATAAAGTACAGTAAATGACTTGGGAGTCCAGTTGGATGTCTTTTTTGACCTGGAGTCTGCTGTCTCAGGAGTGATCCAAAAAAGCATATTTTAAGTCTCCCAAACGTTGGAAAGCTTCAGCTGTTTTTGAAAAAGCTCATGTTACAAACTGTGATTTAGGTTTTAGTTTTGTTTTTTATCTTGCGGTTTTATTATGTTCTATACCACAGTGGGCAGGGTCTGTTTCTGTGGTATTTAAGAAATAATTTTATTTTTTTATTTATTTATGAACTTTTAATATACCGATATTCGTAGGTCACATCATACCGGTTTACAGTCAACTCATGAAGAAAAGAAAAAGAAATTACATATAACAGGGAGGGGGGAAGTGGAGCAGAGAAGGAAGAGGGAGAGGAGGGGCCGGGTGAAAGCAAGCGTGTAGGAGCGTGAATAACAGAAGTAGGAGAGAGAGAGAAAAAATAAATAGGATCTGTAGTAATAGTATTAACATAGTATTAACATAAAATAAATAGGAACTGTAGTAATAGTATTAACATGAAAATAACATTTCAGTAAGTTACATAATCAGCATTTCCTTAGGATACATCATTGTTGGAGGGTGAGTTAGCAAGACGCAGTAGGAGGGAGCTAGAGAGTTTAGGTTTGATTGGCGCCAGGGTAGGCCTGCAGAAAGAGCCATGTTTTGATGCCTTTTTTGAAGTTGAGTAAAGAGGGTTCAAGGCGGAGGGCGGTGGGGACTGAGTTCCATAGGGTTGGGACGGCTATGGTAAATGCACTTCCTCTGGTGAGGAAGAGATGGGCATTTTTAAGGGGTGGGGTGTGGAGGGTGCCAGCCAAGGAGGCTCTAGAGGGACAATTGGGTGTACGGAATCGTGGCATTTCCTTGAGCCATGCAGGATTGTTTTTGTAGAGCACATTATGAAGAATGGTGAGGGTTTTGTATTTTATACGGAAAGAGATGGGAAGCCAGTGCAGATCTTTTAAAACTGGGGTGATGTGTGCTGTTTTGTGGGTGTCAGTGATGATTCTTGCCATGGAGTTCTGCAGGATTTGCAGGGGTTTGATAGTGGAGTTAGGGAGGCCTAGGAGGAGGGAGTTGCAGTAGTCCAATTTACATAGGATGGTGGACTACAAAACTAGACGGAAGTCTTGGGCGTGGAGGAGAGGTTTCAGTTTTTTGAGAATGTGTAGTTTATAGAAACCCCCTTTTAGTAGTGATTTGATGTGGGGTTTAAAGTTAAGGTGTTGGTCTAATACAACACCTATGTCTCTTACAGATGACAAGAGGGGGTGGGTGGGGGTGGGGACGTTGGATGAGGCCTGAGATGTAAGTTCGGGATTTTTAGATATGAGAAGGATTTCTGTTTTTGTTGCATTTAGTGCAAGCTGGAGGTTGGCTAGTAAGATGTTGATGGAGGCTAAGCAGGAGTCCCAGAATTGCAGAGTGTCTTTGAGGGTTTTTTGAATGGGGATGAGGATCTGCACATCATCCGCATACAGGAAGAAGTTGAGCCCTAGGTCAGAGAGTAGGTAGCAGAGAGGGAGGAGATAGATATTAAAAAGGGTGGAGGATAGGGAGGATCCTTGGGGAACACCTTGCATGAGGGGGATGCGTGGGGATTCAGACTGGTCGATTTTAACTAGGTATTCTCTGTGGGTGAGGAAGGAGGTGAACCAAGAGAGCACGGTGCCAGAGATGCCAATCTCTGACAGCCGGGATAGCAGGATTTGGTGCTTGACTGTGTCGAAGGCAACAGAAATATCTAGGATGGCGAGTAAGTATGAGTTTCCTTGGTCCAAGCCTATGTGAATTGTATTGGTGATTACTAGAAGAAGGTTTTCAGTATTACGACCTTTGCGGAAGCCAAATTGAGATGGGTGCAGAATGTTATGGTCTTCAAGATAGTCAGAGAGTTGTGTGTTGACTACCTTTTCAAGGATTTTGGATACAAAAGGCAGGTTGGATATGTGCCGGTAGTTGAAGGGGTCGTTGGCATCTAGGGTAGGTTTTTTAAGGAGTGGCTTGATGATAGCAAGTTTAAGGGGGTCTGGGACTTTGCCAAGAGTAAGTGAGCAGTTGATTAGGTCCGCAAGGAGTTTGGCTATGGAAGTGGGTATGGAGAGGAGGGTTTTAAAGGGGATGGTGTCAGCAGTGTGGGAGAAAGGGGATGGTGTCAGCAGTGTGGGAGGCAGGTTTCATCTTTTTTAGTATGGTTTCTATCTCCAGGGTGGAAGTGTTATCAAAGGAGTGAAAAGTGATTCCATTGGTTTTGGTGGGTAGGGGTGACGTGGAGGAGAGCTTGTTCGTGAAACGAAGGAGAATATTATCAATTTTGTTCTGGAAAAATTTAGCAAGTTCAACACATATAAACATTGAATTATATACTATAAATGTAAAATTTATGGTACATTATCTTTTCAGAGACTAAAACATGTTAACATGTTTTGTCAAGCAATGGAAGATGCCAGCATTTAGAACAAGTGGATATCAGATTAAAGTATAAATTTATATCTTAGGAATACTTCCAAACTAAAGCATGATTCTTTCTCAGGGTAAAATTTCAAAGGCTTAGGAGTGAATTTTCAAAGGAGTTACACGTGTAAAAATAGCATACATATATTGTAGCAATTTTCAAAAGCCCATTTATGCATGTAAAACATTTTGAAAATTACCTCCTTAGTCCTTATGTGTAATATAAACTAATTATTCAAATTCAAGGTATACAGGTATTTTGTGTTTGGAAATTATCATACTTTGTACAGGCTGAAAAGTACACACATTCTTTTGTATATAGGCTCCCTATTGAAAATCTACTCTTCTCTGCCTAAGCACAAATGGAGCTCTCTACTGTATGTTTTCAAGGTGCAAAATAAATAACAGATCATCCTAAAAAGTGCTTGTTGATTGTATGATTCTCTGTTTTTCCTACAAATTTAACAATGCAAATTTAACAAAGCATTTTGCCCAATGATTGCCAATTTTGCCACTGACACTCTTGACAGAATAGCATTATTAGAAAATAATTGTACTTCTTTCTAGCCACTCTTACTTCACCTGTACTTTTCATTTCCTATGAGGTACAGTGGCAAAACTGCATCTTTCAACTCTCCCTCTTTTATCTGATGTAGTGGATGACAGGTAATCTAGCTGAAAGTTCCTACAATTGCACCGCCAGAGAAACACTGGCTGATGAAATCTGAACAGTTATCACACTAACCATCACCTGTCAAGCCTCCTGCTTCAATTTAAGGGTGCATCAATTTTCTGAAGAGGAAATCAAGGGCAAAGAATAAAAGCGCTACAGATAAACACTGACAAAGGCCCTTTCTGCTTTTTTTTTTTTTTTTTTTTTATTTATGATGGGATGTACTATCATAGGTTGCTCTGTGAGGTTTTATCAACTGTCCTGATACATCCCAGATAGCTTGAAATTCTTTGGCCATTGATGAAGTGCTATACTTGCACTTACTGAAAGGGCAGGAGATTTCTAACTGAAAATTACTTTCACTAAATACCACCAAGATATTGAAGTCAGAAAGAGCAAGGAGATGGAACAAATGACAGCTGCATATAACAATGAACCTCTCTGTTCTCTGAGCTGGCAGACAAGACTGATTAGAGTAAGAACATGAAATAATGTTTTCCCAAAGCCAGAGAGCATATTGTGTAAAGTGTCAGGTACAAAGAGTTCATATATTCTTTGTAGTGAAATGTGAACACATTTACTGCCAGCTATATTTGCAATGCAGTCTATCACTGTTCCCTATCAAACTAATAAATGAGAATGTGCTTGGTTACAGCTATCCAAAATAATTATGATTTTTTGAGAAATATGCATAAGCAAACTATTAATGAAATGAAAATGTGCTTTAGTACCATGAGTTAATCCTAGGTTATTTCTCCGATTTCTTGTGGAAGAATTCTTAGGCAGAAAGTAGCCTCTCCCTTTTTTCTGTCTGACATATTATGACAGTATGACAAAGGAACACAGCAATGTAATAACTAAGTCATTCAAGTCCAAGTAGGAGTCATAAGGCTCGTACACACTGTTTCATTATCATCGGCTTCTTTGTCCTTAGACAGGGATCTTTCCTATTACTAAAGAACAACGAGGTATGAACTCAGCTTCACTTTTACCATGAAGTCAATAAAAAATAAATGTTATCAGCTCAAAGGGAATATTCTATACACAGCGAGCTTAACTTTCAAACCTATTCATGGTATTGTATTTGCATGTATAAGGGGGATGGGTGAACAACATTTATCACTGCACCATTTACAAAATATCATGTAGTTCTGATTTGAAAGTATCCCTGTATATGTCAGTACATGGGAATATTTCAAATGCAATGAAAGCTCTTATTTTCCCTGCATATTTTATAAACATAGGAACATAGAGGTAGATTATAAAAGCCTTGCATGTGAAAAACAGCCACATACCATATAAGTTATGCATATTTTAAATAGCCAGGAAGGGTGTGCGTACACTGATGTATGCGTGCCCAGAAAAAGTAGGTGGAAAAGGAGCATTCCAGCACTGATGCCCATCACCCCTAATTTTCCTGAGCCAGTGCTTGTAACTTTGCTTCAGCTCCTCAGTAGGAGAGAAGGAGAGAGAGAGAGAGAAAGAGAGATTTCCAGAAGGCATTCGACAAACTCCCATATGAGAGGATTTCCAGAAGGCATTCAACAAGAGAGCCTTCTAAGAAAACTAAAAAGTAATGGGATAGGAGGTAATGTCCTTTTCTGGATTGTAAATTGGTTAAAAGACAGGAAACAGAGTGTAGGATTAAATGGTCTGTTTGCACATTGGAAAAAGGTAAACAGTGGAGTGCCTCAGGGATCTGTACTTGGACCAGTGCTTTTCAATATATATATAAATGATCTGGAAAGAGGTACAACGAGTGAAGTGATCAAATTTGAGGACAACACTAAATTGTGTCGAGTACTGAAATCTCAAGCAGATTGTGATGAATTGCAGGAGGACCTTGTGAGACTGGAAGATTGGGCTTCCAAATGGCATTAGACGTTTAATGTGGACAAGTGCAAAGTGATGCATATAAGGAAAATAACCCTTGCTGTAGTTACACAATGTTAGGTTCTATCTTAGGAGTTACCACCCAGGAAAGAGTTCTAGGCATCATAGTGGATAACACATTGAAATTGTCAGCCCAGTGTGCTGTGGCGATCAAAAAGCAAACAGAATGTTAGGAATTATTGGGAAGGGAATGGAAAATAAATCGGAGGATGTCATAATTGAATACTATGGGGTAGATTTTTAAAAAGTGCGCCTTCGCGTACTTTTGTTGGCGCACCAGGCGCAAACAAAAGTACGCTGGATTTTAGTAGATACGCGCGTAGCCGCGTGTATCTGCTAAAATCCAGGATCGGCGCGTGCAAGGCTGCCGATTTTGTGCAGCCGGCGCGCACCAAGCCGCGCAGCCTGCCTCCATTCCCTCCAAGGCCGCTCCGAAATCAGAGCGGCCTCGGAGAGAACTCGCTTTCGCCCTCCCCTCACCTTCCCCTCCCTTCCTCTATCTAACCCACCCCCCCGGCCCTATCTAAACCCCCCCTACCTTTGTCGGGGGATTTACGCCTCCCGGAGGGAGAAGTAAATCCCCGCGCACCAGCGGGCCGCTAGCGCACCGAGACGCAACCTGGGGGCGGCTCCGGAGGGTGCGGCCACGCCCACGGACCGCCCCGGGCCGAAACCACGCCTGTGGCAGGCGTAACTTTTAAAACAAAGGTAGGGGGTGTTTAGATAGCGCTGGGAGGGTGGGTTAGGTAGGGGAAGGGATTTGAATGTGTGGGGAGGAGGAAGAAAAGTTCCCTTCGAGGCCACTCCAATTTCGGAGCGGCCTCGGAGGGAACGGAGGCAGGCTGCTCGGCGCGGTGCGCACAGGCTGATGATTTTGGGCAGCCTTGCACGCACAACCTCGGATTTTAAAGGATATGTGCGGCTACGCGCGTATCTATTAAAATCCAGTGTACTTTTGTTTGCGCCTTGTGCTCGAACAAAATTACGCTCGGGCGTACTTTAAAAAAATTCTACCCCAGAATGAGCACATAGGAGCTACATTTTCCTTCGATTCAAATAGTTTTATTTTTTGCCCATTTTTTTTTTTTCATTGCTGTGAGACATGCAGCTTGTTCACAGCAGATGGCAAATCTCATTCCATGGATATGAGTAACTGTACATCATTCATGTAAATATTGAAATTTATACTAATAGATCAAATCTGCTGAGCTAGTGGCTTAAGGTAGTTATTAAAAAGATTAGGTGTTAGTAGAGATTCCTGTGTCACCCTACAGGTCAAGCCCCTAGTGAGGATGAGAGGCTACCAAACCTCATGGACTGTTTGCCTGAACATAGGATTGAAACCAGATTAGTACTCTGGCACTGATACCTATCTCTGCTAACCCTGAGAGCACAATATTCTGATCATCAGTGTTCAATGCTGCTATAAAATCTAGCAGCAATAGCAATGGGGATGAATCCCCTGTCATGTTTTCTGTGAGGACCATCAATGTTACCAGGTTGAATGAGTCCCAAATGACTGTGCATGGAGGGACAAGGTTTGTATTCTCCTGGTTACCTGGTGGGAGGCTCAGTGGGACCTCCTTATTTTATTTATTTATTTTATTTAGTGGGCTTGTAATCTATTTCTTCCAACCCAAGGTTGTTTACTGCAGCTCCCAACAATGCATTCATCAAAGCAATCGATACATCTAAAATATCAAAGACCTTTGATTTCGCTGGCAAAATAGGCAGCAACGTCATTACTTACTAATTATGAATAAGCAGCCTGATTCTGTTTTAGGAGTTGAAGCAAGCTATTTACTATTTCAAATAGCCTCTTGTTTGAGTTTAGCATTCTGTTTGATATATTGGGAGAAGTGCTGTTTTTTTGGCTGCAGTTATAGCCAGATGATATGTTGCCATCTGGGTTCTACAGTTTAGTCTGTCCTTCTTCCAGTGAGATTTATGCCATCTCTTTCCAGTTTCCATCCTATGTTTTTAAAAGTCTGCAGTTTTGGGGAATATTAGGAACACCATTTGTACACGGGGCACAAATGTTTTGTTGTGACACAGTTATTTCTAAGGCCTGTGCTAATTTCAGATTCCAAATATCTACCAGACTCCAAATATTGGCCATATAAGAAAACGGCATTGGCTGTCTCTGAGATGGAAGCAAAAGTGATGTCACTTTAGCACCATCCGGTGGGTCTCCAGTATCACCAGGGTTCAAGTCCCACCGTCACCCTTTGTGACCTTGGACAAGTCACCTTACCCTTCATTGCCTCAGGTTCAAACTTACCACTAGATTTATCAAAATTCTATAAATATAGTGGAGATAGTACTCGTGATAAAAAGGGGGCATGGTAGGATAATTTCCTTGCTCCCACATAGGTAATTTCAGCAAGATACAATACATTATCATACCTTTTTGACTCTCAATGAGTTACCTGAGGCAGGTAACTCATTGAGAGTCAAAAAGATTGGAGGAGCAAATTTACCTGCTTGCTACAGCTGAAGAATTCCGGGGGGGGGGGGGGGGGGGGGGGGGGAAGAGTTGTTTTTTGCCCCGACGGCTTTCATCAACTACCAGCTGCAATTCCAGATGCTCATGCTCAAGGGGCATGTATCGGAGGCGGGTCCCGGAAGTGGGACTACATATCCAACTCGTCTGCCTTTTGCTCCCTGAGGTTGAGAGGAGAGGGAGCAAATTTACTTGCTTGCTACAGATGAGGAATTCCAGGGGTAAGAGTTGTTTTTTGCCCCGACGGCTTTCATCAACTCCCAACTGCAATTCCTGACACTCACACTCGAGGGGTGTGTATCAGAGGCAGGACCCGGAAGTGGGGCTACATATCCGACTCATCTGTGGCACGCAGCAGACGCCGGCACGCCACTAAAGCTGCGCACGCTTAAGGGGCGTGTGCTAAGCTGGGCTTTGCCGGGCTTCGCCAGGATTCTGCCGGCTTTGGCTGAAATTAAGAGCTGTAGTGTATACTTTCCAGACTTTGTAACTTCAGTTCTGCTTCAGGTAGGACTTACTTTATAAGTCTCCCTTTCTCCTTTAAGCCTCCTAAAGTGAAATCTTCTGATTGACATTGCATTATTCCTTCTAGGGATGTGAATCATTTATCTGACGATTGAAAATGGACACGCGTCCCGGTGCTTGCTGGTGTCACCGAGCCTATGCAAGATAGGCTCGGCATGCGCAGGGAGAGGCAGGGGTAGGTTTTCGGGGGTTGCTCGCGTATCTTAAGCGCGCAAACCTTGGAAAATCTACCCCTTTACTTGTAAATTTAAGTATAAGAAGAAGCTGGGATACTTGACTGAGTTTTTTCTGTGAAAGGATACAAAAGACAAAACCATAACCTACACATTTTGAGAAAAGAATTGTGTGCCAGAGTTTTAAAAGTTGCTGAGGAGAGGATAATTTGCAACTGAAACTAATCCAATATCATTGTGATGTTTGTCATTTTGAAAAGTAAAAAAAAAAAAAAAAAAAAGACTGGAGATGGAAAAGAAAAGAAAGAAAGATAAAGTGTTCCTGAAAAAATAAAAATAATTTATTTACATTTAAAGTAAATGTAAATAAACAGAAAACAGAAAGAAAAAAGTGTTATTTCATGAGAACTCTGTAACTTATTTATTCTTTTTCTTTTTTTTTTTAATCTTTATTTATAATTTTCAAACAAAAATACAAACATATTAATTGTTTGCATAAGAAAAACATGGGGCCTCATTTTCTAAAGCTAACAGCGCAAGCCTGCGATAGCTTGCGAAGGTAGCGCACGCCTGCGCTACCTAAATCGGGGCAGAGTTGGCCCCGGAAGAGGAGGAGTCGGGGCATCACCGGGGTCGACTCCGCGAAGACGCTGCGGACGGCGAAAAGGTAAGTGTCTTTTCGCTTCCTATTTCGCGCCCAATAGCTACACCTTCTATGGTGGCGCATTTGGGTGCGAAACCGGCAGCAATCGCACCGCGGTGGTGCGATTGCTGCCGGCTAGCGCAGGACCGCCCCCCCGTGTTGACCCCTGCCCTCCATTAGCACGATTTTCTAAAGTATCGCAGGCCTGCAATACTTTAGAAAATGAGGCCCATGGTTTGGTAAATTTAAACAACATTTTGTTAAACAGAAAAAAACCAATTTTTCTTAAGATTATAAATCATTTACCAACACCATTAACATATCAAACTCAAAAGGAGAGTGTTCTACTTGGTGGTAGTAAACCAAGTGGAGTACTTAACCTTAATAACACAAGCAAAGGCAATAACATAGAACCTGCACTGCTATCATTTAGATTCTTCTAATTAGACACTGGGGATGAGGATGGGAACCTTCTTTCTGCAAGAAAAGATTTTAACTGATCAGGTATGAAAAATATATATAGGTCTTCCTGTTTTTTAATCAAGCATTTACAAGGATAACGTAATGTGAATGAAAAACCCATGGAAATTATCTCCTGGCGGAAGGCTAGAAAAGCCTTTCGCCTGACCTGCGTGGATACAACTAGGTCTGGGAATATTTTTACAGCTTTTTCCAGATACACAATGCGATATTTATTGAAATATCTTTTCATAATTTGGTTTATATCCTCAAGGGAGAAAAAAGTAACCAATAAATTTCCCCATTCAATAACTTGTGCGGATGAATCTTCCAAAAAGATTGTAAGATCACCCTGGAACAACATTTCAGATCTGTTATTTATATTCCTGGGCTTAGGTAGAAAGTAACAGCTATTTACTACAGGGGTATAGTCCAGAACAAAGCCAGGCTTATCTATAAGAAACATTTTAACAGTGATTAATGGAACTTCCCCAACAATTCTGGGAGAGTTAAGAAATCTTAAATTTAGACGTGTGGCATTGTTTTCAAGAGACTCTATTCTCCTAGCCAGTATTTCTCTATCCTTTACCACAGCCATATTAAAATCTTGTACTATTTTTCAGGTTCTTCCAATTTTTTTATTCTATCCGTTGAATCTTTTGTTTCCGTGTCAGTAAAAAATCTCATTGATTACCAGTACTTAGCGCATCCACTTTTTTTTTCTAATCCTTTAATATTAGACATCATACCAGCCATCATATCCCATATTTTGTAAACCGTTATGATGGCTCTACCAAATAACGGTATATAAAACTCTACAAATAAATAAATAAATAAATAAAATGTCTAATGTTACCACTACAGGATGAGTTAGGGGTTCCAAAGTTTTACCACTGGTTAGACATTCCTCTTCCCCATTGGGGAGAAATGACTCCTCCCCCTCTACTTTCCCTTCTGAAGTCAAGCCAGTGCTAAAAACAGCTCCTTCTATACCCGGTCCTTTATCATGGGTTGAAAAAACTCCCACTTCAGGACCGGTGCTGATGTTTTCTGAGGATACACCCTCTGGATTCTCCTCACTAACTCTCTGTGCTGGTGGTAATCTGATGTTAAGGCTTAAGGACGCCTCCTCTGCCAGGCCAGGCTATTCTCCCTGACTGCCTGGCACATCAATCTCCTCGGTACCTTGTTTTCTAAGTGCAGGAGAGATCATGGAGTGACTAATCTCTTGTTGAATAGGTGAAGGTAGTGGGAGGGAGTGAAAGACCCTCACCTTCCCTTTCTGTTTAGGAGGCATAATTCAATTCAAGAATCTGTCTAGGACCTGAAACTCAAAAGGAGACAGTCACTTCAGCTCAATCTATGCAGCCCACTTAAACCACCAAGTATTAGTTGGTATGAGAGAAAGACACAAATAATCTTAAACATTTACCTCAGGAAATATGTAAAATCTTATTTAAATATGAGAAAAATTCAAGGAGTCAAGACTACCTCAGACAAATCCCAGTGAAGCCCAGCAAAGCCCGACAAGCCGTGTGCCCTTTAGGCGTGCGTGGCTTTGGTGGCGCGCCGGCATCTGCTGCACGCCGCAAACAGACCGATGATATAGGCCGCTTCCAGGTCCTGCCTTCTGGTCCACCCCTTGATGTCACAGTTCACAGTGGCTGGAGATTACCGTCGGGGAAAGTTCCAAGACACTTACCCTCGGGTCAAACAGCTGCTGGCAATGAGGCAGGAAAATGCTGTTCTTTCTCCTCTCACTCTCGGGTAAGGTGTTCTGTCGGGTTGGTGATATAGGCCGCTTCCGGGTCCCGCCTCCTGGTCTGCCCCTTGATGTCACAGTTCACAGTAGCCGAAGATTACCATCGGGGAAGGTTCCAAGACATTCACCCCAGGTCAAACAGCTGCTGGCAATGAGGCAGGAAAATGCTGTTCTTTTTCCTCTCACTCTTGGCTGTAACTTATTTATTCTGATTATTCTGTTGAGAAAAAAGAGCATCTTAAATTGAAACAAAGAGATTTATAATGTAACTCCCCTTGGAAGGGGGTGACAATTTTAAGTCTTGCTGAGTACTGGTCCACTCATTGCAACTTTGGCAACACAGGTTCTGAGATATGGACAGGATAAACCTGTAGGGTTCTAATGAGAATCACACTAAGAAATAACCAGTCCAAACTTCAAGAGCTGTGTTCCAAACAGCAAAAATGAATTTACTGAATACAAGCAGAGTTCAACAGATATCAAAATAGATAACAGTCCAGATTATACAAATCAAAGCAAAAAAAAATTGTTCAATTTCCAAAACTTACCATAAGGCAGATCAGTTCCTTATTCGGTTCAAGGATACTGGAATTTTGTGATATGATCCCAAAAGCCTCTGACGTAATGAGACGTAATGAATCCTTTTCTTGTTTCCCAAAATTAATTACAGATGATAGGCCTGACCACAACAAATCCTCTCCCTGTTGACTAAAAGGTGAATTGTAAAAGCCCAGCACATGCCAAAACTGGGAGATAGGTTCACAAGATGGGCCAGCATGTGCCAAGCGGATTTTAAAAGCCACCCACATATGCTCATATTTGCCGCTTATGTGCACAAATGAAAAGCTCCAAAAAAGGGGTGGGTCATGGCCAGAAGTCATGCCCTTGGCCATGGGGGCTGAAGTGGAAACTATGCTGCCTGCTGCTTCAACAGTGGAGGGAGGCATGAGAGAGAGCATGAGTCTATGTGTATGGGAGAGAGAGACAGCTTGAATATAAGTGTGTTTGAAAGTGAGAGTGAGCATGTGTGGGGAGAGTGAGAGCATATGTATATGTGTGTGTGGGAGAGTGAGAAGGAGCCCGTGTATATGTGTGTATGAGTGAGAGAGAGCATGTGTGTATGTGTGTGTGTATGAGAGAGTGAGAGAGAGTATGAGTGTATGCATGTAGGAGACTGAACTAGAGTATGTGTGTGTAGGGGAGAGTGAAAACATGTGTGTATGTGTTTGTGTGAGAGAGAGGAATTGTGGGAGAGTGAGAGTATGTGTGTGGGAAAGTGAGAAAGCATGTTTGTATGTGTATGGGAGAGTGACAGCAATTGTGTATGTGTGTGGGTGAGTGAAAGCATGTATGTATGTGGGAAAATGAGAGATAGTATGTGTGGGAGAGAGACAGCAAGTGTATATGAGTGTGGGAGTGAGAGGGAGCATGTGTGTATGTGCGTGGGACTTAAGAAAGATTTGTATGTTTGTGTGGGAGAGAGAAGGAGCATGTGTGTATATGTGAGGGAGAGTGAGAAGGAGCTCTGTGAATGTGTGTGGGAGAGAGACAGCATATGTGGTAAAATGAGAGAGCGACCATGTGTGTGTCTGTGTGGGAGAATGAAAGCATGTATGTATGTGGGAGAGTGAGAGACAGCATGTATGTATGTTGGAGAGTGAGAGCATGTGTGTATGAGTGTGGGAGAGAAAGGGAGCATGTGTGTGGAAGAGTGAGAAAGATCTGTATGTATGTGTGTGTGGGAGAGAGAGGGAATATATGTGTATGTGAGAGGGAGAGTGAGAAAGAGCTCTGTGCATGTGTATGGGAGAGAGAAAGCATGTGTGGGAAATTGAGAGAGAGCATGTGTGTGTCTGTGTGGGAGAATGAGAGTGAGCTATTAATTAAGTTGACTTAGAAACTAGACACTGCTACTACTAGCAACAGTAGCATGGGATAGACTTAGATTTTGGGTACTTGCCAGGTTCTTATGGCCTGATTGGCCACTGTTGGAAACAGGATTCTGGGCTTGATGGACCCTTGGTCTGATCCAGTTTGGCATGTTCTTATGTTCATGTGTGTAGATGTGTGTGGGAGTGCAAGAGAGAAAGCATGTGTTTATATGTGTTGGAGAGTGAGGGAAAGCATTTGTGTATGTGTGTGGGAGAATGGGAGAGCATGTGTGTGTGGGAGAATGAGAAAGAGTTGTGTCTAATGTGTATGGAGAGAGAGAAAGCATGTGTGGGAGAATGAGAGAGAGCATGTTTGTATGTGTGTGGGAGAATGAGAGACATCATATGTGTATTTGTGTGGGAGAGTGAGAACAAGCAAGTATGTATATGTATTAGAGATGTGAATCGGAACCAGAATCAGTTCGGATTCCGGTTCCGATTCACATGTGGGTTTTTTTTCATAGGGCCTGATCGCTGTTTTGTATATTGGCTGCGCCCGAGCCGATAAATAAAAAACCCACCCCGACCCTTTAAAACTAATCCCTTTGCATCCCCCACCCTTCCGACCCCCCAAAAAACATTTTTCAGGTACCTGGTGGTCAAGTGGGGGTCCCGGGAGCGATCTCCTGCTCTCGGGCCATCGGCTGCCACTAATAAAAATGGCGCCGATGGCCTTTGCCCTTACCATGTGACAGGGTATCCGTGCCATTGGCCGGCCCCTGTCACATGGAGGGAGCACTGGATGGCCGGCGCCATCTTTAAAAATGGCATGGGCCATCCAGTGCTCCTTCCATGTGACAGGGGCCGGCCAATGGCACGGATAACCTGTCACATGGAAAGGGCAAAGGCCCATCGGCGCCATTTTGATTAGTGGCAGCCGACGGAGCGGGAGATCGCTCCCGGGACCCCCACTGGATCACCAGGTACCTGTAAAATGTTTTTTGGGGGGTCGGGAGGGTGGGGGAAGCAAAGGGATTAGTTTTAAAGGGTCGAGGTGGGTTTAGGGGTTATTTTTGTGTGCCATTTTTCCCGCTCTCCCCCAAAATGATGAGAACCCCCATGATCAATATCGTGGGGTTTTCCTATCGTTTCGGGGGAGCCCCCGATATCTGACGATTTTGAAAATATCGACGATATTTTCAATCGTCCGAAGCCCGATTCACATCCCTAATGTGTATGCGGGAGAACGAGAGAGAGCATGTGTGTGAGAGTGAGAGTACTTGTGTGTGTTAGAGAGAGAGGGCACATGTGTGTGTGTATGAGAGACAGCATGTTTGTCCACAGTAAACCCAATTCCTCTCTGCCTGTTTTTGTTTTAAATATTAGGTGTTATTTGATGTGTCTATTTTGAAATATTTTACTGGTGTTTGGAATATTTGTATATGAGTTTTTAAATTATTGAATGTTATTCTATTCATTAGTTGTTTTGAATTATTCTTTTTATTGGTCTGGTTTTACTATTTATATTGTTTTATGAGGAATTGTAATGTTTCTGTTTGTTCATTGTTGCAGGGCATACAGAATTTGGCTTGTTGTGGTTTCCAGTTCAGTTTTTGTCTGTTCATTTCTATTAATACTTTATGGTCTCTTTATTCTGTATTTTAGGGTCTATCTGTGTTATGCATGTATGACTAAGGTAAGGTATTCCAATAGTATGTAGTTTTTATGTAGGGATCTATAGTAGTTTTGCTTATTCTGTTTTCCAAATAGGGGATGTATTAGTGTTTTAGGCCTGGTGTAATATTTGCAGTGTTACCTTTTCATAGGTAGGGTTGTTGCAGTTTGAATACCGGCAGTTAGTACTGTTTGGATCTAGAAAGTTTATTGCAGTATAATTCAATTTTCTCGTGGCTTTGTGAGGGTCAAGTCCAGGCCCAAGATGCATTACAGTAGGCCTAATACCATATGAGTTCCAAGTGTCTCTTGCTTTTTTACAGTTTTCTGGTTGGTATCACTGCAGTGCATGTAAATATAATATATATATTATAAGTGATATTTTTATCTCAGAAGACTGTGCTTTGAATGTCCTTTTTCCTATAAAATCTATTATTATAAATGCTTAATTTTTAATTGTGTGTGAGGCGTGTATGATGGGGGTGGGGCATGCAAGGCTGTAAGGCTTGCCTAGGGCACCTAATACTTTACACTGGCCATGGGCATTACTGTACAAACATTCAACAGAGTTTCCTAACTCGTGGTATCATGTGTTATGTAATGAATGACAGTGCAATTTTTCACTTGGCCATAGGCCCACATTGCCTGTCTATGGATCTGCCAGTCAGTCATTTTAGGACCCAAATAAAGGGTGATCAGCTTGTTTATAAGTCACTTATGTGGAACAGTGTTTAAGGCCTTGCTGAAATTTAAGCACACTACATCTAGTGCTCTGCTACTCTCTCCTGATATTCCTCTCTATTTACCCAGTCAAATAAATTGAATAGATTTGTCTGACAAAAAATACCTCTGGTAAAACCATGTTGCCTCAGAATCTGTAATCCATTAGATTTGTCTTCTCCTTTTACTCATGAGCAATTACCATGGGAGCCAATTCCCTCACTGTTTGCTGCAAGAGGATCCCCTTTACTGCTCACAGTCCCTTGTCACTCACTGGTGGGGAAATCTCTCACAGATGGAATTCCATATTCCTGCCAGAAGCTCACAGCCTCATTAGGAGCCAGGCATTTCTGCCATGCTTCTAGTAGTCTCTCATGCTCTCAACTACTTTCCGCAGAACTACACACAGCACACACTGCCTCAGCTACACGCATCTCTCAATCTGTCTTCACTCCCTAATTCTGAACATACATTGAATATCTCCCTCTAGAGCAAGAGTGGGCAATTCCGGTCCTCGAGGGCCGCAAACCAGTCGGGTTTTCAGGATATCCTTAATGAATATGCATGAGAGAGACCTGCATACACACTGCCTCAGTTGTATGCAAATCTGTTTCATGCATTTCATTAGAGGTATCCTGAAAACCCGATTGGTTTGCAGCCCTCGAGGACCGGACTTGCCCACCCCTGCTCTAGAGCATGCTCACAAAATTTATTGGGCCCATACCACTAGGAGTTTCAAATATAGGGTTCACAGTTCTCTGGGTCATTCCATGTGGCCCAAGTACTATATGTTTTCAGAGACCAATACTTATTTTTTAAGGAAATTTTACATGCATATTTTTGAAAATACAAAAGTATGCATGTGCATGCAAACCCCTCTCGAATCCAACCCCTATACACGCCTCTTGTCACTGCTGGTAAAACGAAGTGCATATAGGCCCTACATGGGTAATTTTACTTGCAAATTTTCTAAAAGACCATTTCTGTGGGTAAAGCAGTGTGAGTTTTACTGAAAAACTTAGGTGCATATGTTTTAAAATCAA
Source organism: Rhinatrema bivittatum (assembly GCF_901001135.1). Taxonomy (NCBI): domain Eukaryota; kingdom Metazoa; phylum Chordata; class Amphibia; order Gymnophiona; family Rhinatrematidae; genus Rhinatrema; species Rhinatrema bivittatum. The sequence continues at coordinate 206,298,929 of NC_042616.1, read as the reverse complement.
AATGTATGCACATAAGAACCAATGCTGCCCAGACTCCACCCCGCAAGCATCTCTCTCCTATGCACGTCCTTAAATAAAATGACTTCCTGAAAGTGCAAACATGTTGCCACTTGAGTAAAACCACAAAATCTGCTCACCAACAAAAAGTTACAGCTATATAATGATTGTTTACTTGTAAATTGTTATATTTAAATTTCTTAGAATTTGTCTTCCCCTGGTCCTCAAGCATGGCAAACATTTCTCTCTTCTGTTGTGCAATAGATTATGCAATTAATTTCTGCTGAAATCCAAAATAATAATTTTCTTTTTCTTATTCTGAACAACAATAATTGGTATCTTGATTGAGTACCAAGCAATTCTTTCAAAAGAAAATTTTCTGATGTTCTGTGTTTTGCATGAGCTGAGCTCTCATGATTTCTAATGTCAGCATCTTGTTTTTCAAAGGGAGAATTAGGTGTATAATTATAATTACCATACCAAATATAACTGTTCTATTGGTCACTAAACCTGCCTGAACTGACCAGTGCTAAATCTTCTTTAAAAAAATTTAAAGCAGAAATGGGTGTCTTAGTTTCATTTAAAGATTGGGCTAATGTACTAACACTCAGCATGTTTGAAAGGTTACTGTAGAGGTAAACTCTTCAAAGCATACTGTGCTATATACTATATAGGGATGTACACAGAAACATTTTTTGGTTGGGTTCATTATTTTCGATTGCCATTTTAATTTGCTTCCTTTGTTTCAGTTCCCAAGTTAATTCATTTATTTTCTTACATTGTTTAATCTATTTACCTTAAAATCAAGAGACTATTCCAGGCGCTAAAACTGGGATTTCCTATTCAAGTTTAATGAAACTTGCAGGCAGGCATTAGCAGCAGAAGCAACAGCATTGCAAAACACAAAGAATGGGGAACAGGGAACATTCCAAGGCATCGAGAGAAGGGCAAATCAGCACCAACAGTGGAAGGAACACCCCAAAACACCAAGAGAGCGACAAAGCTGCTCCAACAGTAGCAGGAGCATAACAAAACACTGGGCAAGGGCCAAAGCAGCACCAAGAGTAGCATGAACAGCCCAAGATACCAACAGAGGAACAAAGAACCACATACAGTGACAAGAACACTCCAAGGCAGTGGAAGAGGGGCAAAGCAGTCCAAACAGAGGCATGAACACCTCAAGACAAGGAGGGGTTCACATAGGGAGAGGGGTTTGGGTGGAAGGCCAATTTTAAAACTTTTTCAAATTTGGTTACCTCAAGGGGCAGTGGGAAGGCTGGGTTTAATGCTTGCTGGTCGCAGGAACCCACGACTGGCCTCTCTCACTCGACACCACTCTGGGCCAGTTGGGCCAACTCCCGGCCTCCTAGTTGTGGCAAGGAGCCACTGCCACCTCCGACAGAGATCCTTGGCCTTGCTGCCGCCATCCACTGCAGGACTTTTGGCTTGGCGGCCGGAGCACTGATGCCGCTGTGTCTTTTCGCGGTCTGGCCACCGTCTCAACGCTGCTGACTTCCTTCACCTGATCTCCCTAGGTGCGCACGTGCACCCCTCTTCTACATTTAAAGGGCCCGTGACTGGAAAGTGTCGTCAATCCCTGCTGATGACATCACCTCCCAGAGACTATTTAATCAAGTCCCTGCCATGTCAATAGGTCTTCTCTTTCTCAGATGTGCCTTGCCTCTTCCTGAGTTCCTGTGATCTCAGTTCCTGAGTTCTTTGCCCCTGGCTTGACTTTGGCTTCGACTTTGGACTGGACTTTGGCTATGAGCTATTCCACCTGCCATGACCCTTGCCTGGATACGGACTATAAGCTACGGTCGCCACCTGCCATGACCCATGACTGGATATGGACTATGAGCTACGCTTCCTGCCATGATCCTTGTTGGATACCAACTGCGAGCTATGCTGCCTGCCACAACCATTGCCTGGATTCAGACTACAAGCTCCGCTGCCTGTTTCGGTCCTTGCCTGGACCTTTCCTCGGGCTTTATCTCCTGTTCCAGACTTGGCCTGCGCTACTGTTCCTTGTCCCTTTTCTGAACTTCCATCTCTGCAGAGGCCCCATGTAAGTCCAGCCAGCCCCATCACCCGAGGGCTGAACCTAAGGGGAACATGGGCTGGTAGTGGTGAAGCTCCAGCTGGGTCTCTGCTCCTCATCTGCCTCATCTATTGACTGTGAGGGCCTGTGGGGCTCCTCCCCACAGGCAGTGCCAATTCCCCCTTGGTCCAAGGGTCCACCAGCATAACATGGGGTTTGGGAGTAGAGTGTCTCCTGAAACCCCCAGAGATTTGGAACACTTGAGCCCTTTAAATGAAGGAAGCGCCAAGCGTTCTGCAAGGAACCTAAGAACCTTGTAGGATTATACATCTCTAATGAAGTATTGATCCATGGAAATACATTTAGAGCAAGTAGATTGTATGTCAACAGTGCAATTTTGTATCTGATCCTTTATTTGATCGGGAGCCAGTAAAGACCATCTAGCATTGGAGAAATATGTTCCCAAATCGAACGTCCTGACATCAACTGGATGGCAACATTCTGGAGAAGCTACATCAGTTTAATTGTAGCAAATGGCAGATCTAATACAGAGCATTGCAATAATCAAGGAGTGGCATAACTAAAACCTAATTACCTTTCAAAAATCACTTGGTTGTAATAAATGTTTCAGAGAATGTAACAAACACAGTTTATAAAATCCAGTTCTAGTCACAGATTTAATTTGTTGAATAAATGATAACTTGAAGTCAATAATGAATCCCAAACTTTCTAGCCTGATGAACATTTTTTATCTCCTTTTCTTCTTAGAAAGTCTCTCTCCCAGTTTCATGAGGGTACTGGCAAGCAAGGCAAAGTTCTCTTTATTTATTTTAAAAACTTATGTTCTGCAGCTTCCAACAATACTGAGTTCAGTGTGGAGTACAATTCTGTAAAACAAATCAAATAAGGTTTCCGATTAATTTTACAAACTTCAATACGCCATATGCAGAAATATAGTTATTATGAGGACAAATGTAAAATTAATCGGAAACCTTATTTGATTTGTTTTGTACGTGTACTTCCGGTTTCTGGATAATAGGGCTCATTGTTTGTGATACAATTCTGTAAGCCAGCAGCTTAATATATTGTTCTTGCTCTGACTAGCAAAGATGAATTAAAATGCAAAGGGGAGACAACCCCTGTTCACTCTCTTTTTGAAGTAAAAAAAATGCCAGGGAAGAAGAGTAAAGGCCAATGTGACATGTGAATTACTTGGCAGTACCTTTGTTGGTTGAGACAGTGAGGAACCAATACAAATTCTTTCTTTTGAGGCCTACAGAAGTCCTTCTCACCTATGCAAATGTTAACTTACCCTCCGGCTCCACTACAAAGGGGGAGGGGGTGCCATGGCTGGAAGCCAGTGGTATTATCCCCTGAACTGCAGTGGCACTAAGTGGACCTGGCTACAATTGCTAGGATTAAATGGATATTTTCGCAGAAGGACAATTTTGAGTTGAATGGACCTATGACAGATCTTAGAATCAGAACTCGGGGTATAATCCCAGACCAGAGCCAATGAAGAGCAGGGGATTGATTGCCAATGAACTTTTTAAATTAAGTATAAAATAAAGGTTGTCTTTTGTGTACAGTCAGATAGGCAGAATGAGGAAAAGACAGAATGACCTAGCAATGAGGTAAGGTTCCTACCCCAGCCACATGGCTGCTACCACAAAGGAAAGAGCAGTTGCAGATAGATGAGAGCATTCCTCATAGTCATAGTCTATAGTATATAGCAGTGTCTAAAAAGCAGTGATTTGTTATTTTGTAGTGAGGGAAAAGAGTGTGAGTTTCAAGTATTTCCTGATCTTTTATTCCATTTATAGCTAGAAGGATAGTATTTAGAATAGTATCTGCATATATTCAGTATCAGGCTGACTTAGTTGCAGGGAAATTCGGAAAATTTGTCACAATGTTATAAAGAGTAGAGAGGGAATTTATATTTTTTTTTGTTAGAACCGGGACTTCCAATCTCCTGAAGCAAATGGACACTGCAGCTGAACTGAGCACAGGATCTCAAGCATCTGCCTCGGCTCCATCAAGCAACAGTGGAGCAGCTTGTCTGAAGAAAAGGAAAACAGAACTCATGTGAGACTTAAGTGAGAACTTATTTTATTATTCTGGCTAGAATTTAGGTGGGAGTTTGAAGTATTTTGCAAGTGAACTGAACTGAGATACAGAGTAGGGCTAGTGGTTTTTTTTGTTTTGTTTTTTTTTAATTGTTTATTAATTTTCAAAAAGATTTCAAGACATACACTCTTGAAAAGAAAAGGGGAATAGTACAAAAGTGTATGAACAATTAGTAAAATAATTGTAAACATTACAACTATCTCCATAAGGTCCACTATCTGGGATCCAATAGACAGCAATAAAGGAAAAAAAAAATTTGGAACCAAATATTACAGGAAAAAAAGTAGAGCAAAACATAACTGCAAGATGCATATTAAATATATGACAGATTACTCATCCTACTAAGGGAGAGTCAGGAGGAACAGACTTACTGCCTGATTGGAGCAGTAATTTATCACTTAGGAAATTAGAAAGTTGAGCTGGAACAAAAAACATATAGCTTAAACCTTTATATTTTACTAAACATTTACATGGCAATGTCAAGGTTTATGTAGCTCCAATCTGTAGTACTCTTGGTCGCATCAAGAGAAACTGACGTCTTTTCTTCTGTGTCTGACAAGACACATCAGAATACACTCTAACCTTCAGTTGAAGAAATGGCTGCAGTCATACTTAAAGAAAAGACATAAAACCCAATCCTGGTCTGACTCAAAAACGAAAATTACAACCATAGTAGCAGATTGAACTAAATCTGTATCTGATGTTTCTAATAAGGTAGAAATATACAAATTAGGTGATAGAATGTCCAAACCTTGTTCCTTGTCCTGTACCTGTCTTCTAGAGGTCTTACCAGGATTGGTACTTCAATCTCTCTCAAAAAGGTGTAGGAGTACTGGCTTGAAAGTGTTCCTCCCGCATCAAAAGCTCTCCAGCCGAGAGACTGGTCAAACCCATTTCAGGGCCACCACCGGCAACGACTTCAGAGGCTCCAGCATCTCCTGACCCCGCTTCAGTGTGGGCGTACACTGCCACGGCAGAAGCCCCAACTGACAGGAAACTGCGCTCTCTGGTAGCTGCCAGGTTTGCCAGAGGATCTCTGTTGATCAGAAAAAACTGTGTCAAGGAGTCTGGAGAAAGGGCAGCTAACGGTGATTCTGCCTCTTTTTCCAAAGACAAGTCATCCGATTTAACTACTCACAGGACTTTGGGCATCCATTGGGCCTGAAGGTGGAGGTTCTTTCACCCACCTTTTCCGGGCTGAATGCAGCATCTCAAAGGGAAAAGAAATTAGTTAGAGGAAAAGTAAAGCTGTGCTCATGCCGACAGCTCTACAGGTGCCATCTTGGTGTTGCGTCCTTCAGTCTTCCATGGCTTCGCCCCGCTTGTTGCACCCCTATCTTGGCTCCTCCCACTTACCTGGGCAAGATGGCTACTGCAGCGTCATCAAGCTGACCTCTCTGGTGTCCCCGGAATGGCTATGGTGCAGCCGTATGCCATTGCTCCTCCCAGGTACCTACTAGGGTGCACGCGCGCAACCCACATCTAAGTACGCCCAGTGGTGTGAACCTCGAGGGCATTCCTTCATCTGATGTCACGCCAATCCTGGTATATCTACTTCTCAAGATTGCTAGCTCACTGAGTTGGCAAAGGCTCAAATAGACTTGTACTGTTCCTGTCTGCGCTACTCTGTCACTTCTCTGCTGCCTGCAGGAAGCTTCCCTTCTGCCCTTCGGGGTTTTACTAATAACTTGGGTACCCGCTCCTCGGGAGCCCTCTGTTCTACTTTCAAGTGCCATTTAATACCCTCTTAAGGCTTCTATTTTTCCAGCTGAATTCAGCTTCCTAGTTCATGGTCCTTGTTATTATGTAACTTTTTTACTTCTCTGCTTTGTCTCCACTAATTATAAAAAGTTGTTCCTTATGTTACGTTATGTTACACTGATCTACCCCTGTTCGATGTAAACCGACCTGATATGGTATTCAATAGGGGTGTGCATTCGGATTGACCGCATTAGTAAAACGCTACTCATATTTTTTTTAACTTAAAAAATTGATTCGACATAAACGATCGGATTTCCCACATATCCAACATAGATATGTTGGATATGTGGGAAATCGCGATTGTTGAGCCAAAATAAAAATATAAACCCCCTCACCCTCCTTAATCCCCCCCCCCCCGACTTACCACAACTCCCTGGTGATGGAGCGAGGAGTGAGGACGCCATTTCTGCAATCCTTGGCGAGAAGCATGTGACGTCGGCGGCACGTCGAGTGACGCCGGCGTCACGTGATTCCCGGCGAGTTCGCGCTGGACGGCTCGTTCGGCCCAAAAAGAACTTTTGGCCAGCTTGGGGGGGCCTCCTGACCCCCCCCAAGCTGGCCATGTGACGCCGGCGGCACGTCGAGTGACGCCGGCGTCACTCGACATGCCGCCGACGTCACATGCTTCTCGCCAAGGGTTGCAGAAATGACGTCCTCACTCCTCGCTCGATCACCAGGGAGTTGTGGTAAGTCTGGGGGGGGGGGATTAAGGAGGGTGAGGGGGTTTAAATTTTTTTTTTGCACATATGTACATATACCCAACTCATTGGATTTTTTTTATGTCCATATTGGCCGCAAGTGGGACCCCCTTTCGGACATAAGAAATATGAACATAAAATTTTGCTCTGCACATCCCTGGTATTCAACCTTGAAGGTCGGTATAGAAAATTGTTAAATAAATAAATAAATAAATAAAAATTCAGGGAACAGGTACTCACTCCTCGAGGGCCTGCTCTCCCTGCATCAGTACCTATACCTACGACATCTATCTGGTGGAATTGCATCCATAACAGCTAACACCGAGTGAGCACTCTAATATCTCATCTGTCTCATCCACAGTAACTCCTTGTTGCGGAACCTCCTGACGTCACCTAGGAGAGAAGGGCTCCCTCTGCCGAGGTCCCTGAGACTACATCTCACCACTGCCACCTGGTGGCTATCTTCAAGCTGTATAATAAAAAAGAGTTCAATTCCAGTGTTTTGTGTATAGAGTCTAGCCCAGTGCTGTGGCTCCTCACGGGGCTTGGGGGGCTTGGTCATCTCTACAGCACCCAAGGATCCACTAAAACACACATAATAACAACAACAACATAATAACAACAGATTGCCAACTCCATGGATTCGTCTCAGCTCACGGCATTGCAGGCCATTCCAGGCCTGGCCCAGCGGATCACCGAACAGCAGACTGCGCTGGAAGGACTGACCACTGCATTTAATTTGTTACACAAACAGATGAACTCCCCTTCCACCTCAGGTGAAGAGGTTAAACCATCAGTGGTAACGGTCATGACGACTGTACCTCTAGCAGCTCCTACCCACTTCTCTGGAGAAGTATTGAGATGCAGAGACTTCATTAACCAGTGCTGCATGCACTTTGCGATACAACATGGACATTTCCCCACAGCTTATGCAAAGACTACGTATATCCTATTATATCTAGATGGACAAGCACTTTCCTGGGCATCTTCGCTGTGGGAACGCGAGGACCCGATCCTTCACAACATTGAAGAATTCCTTGAACTGTTTAAATCTGTTTTTGATGACCCTGCCTGATATTCTGTTGCAGGATCTTCCTTGGTTCACCTAAAGCAAGAGAACAAGACCCTAGCTGACTTCGCTATTGACTTCAAGACACTGGCGTCTGAATTATCCTGGGACCCAAGATGCCTGAAGACGCTGTTCTTCGAAGGACTGAACACTCGCCTGAAGGATGAACTCTCAGCCAGAGAGATGCCTGAAACCTTGGCTGAACTGGTGAAACTGGCAACTAGAATTGATCGCCGGCTTCGAGATAAAGTTCAAGAAACCAAGACTTCCAGGAGACCCTTTCTGAGTGAAGTCTGAGTCAAGAGTGCATCCAGGGCTGCCCCTATGGTCCCAGCAGCTGGCGAAGAGGAACCGATGCAATTAGGCCGTAGCCACCTGACGTCAAAAGACAGACGAATGCGGAAGAAACTAGGGCTGTGTATGTACTGTGGACAAGCTGGCCATGCTGTCCAAAATTGCCCTATATGTCCGGGAAACGGACAGACCTAAGTCCTATGGGAGGACTCTTCTTAGGGCTCACCACTCCTTCTCCTCCGCTCTTTCTTCCTGTATCTCTCATCTGCGGACCCCTACAATACCAGACTCTTGCCCAAGTGGACTCTGGGGCAGGAAGCAACTTCATTCTTCAACGACTAGTGAAACATCTACAGATCCCCACTTCCACCTTGTCGCCTCCTCTACTTCTTTCATCCAACCATGGAGAACCCGTACCGAACCAGTGTGTCTAAGTACCGGTTCTCTCCATAAGGAGTGTTACGGCTATGGCTGCTGTGCAACCGCCTCACCACCAGGGGTCCCTCTAGAGCTGGCTCTCCTGACCGGCCCAGTCTATCTCCCTTCTCCTCTCTATGTTCTGGGCTTTCCATTATAACCCTGCCTGACAGTTCCCTCAGGGCTTCGGCATCGAGCTCGCCTGGGCTCCCTGCTCTAGCCTTCCTTGCTTGCTGTGCGTGTGGTCCTTTGACCTTGCTTTGCCTTGCCTTGCCTTGGGGCCTTTTCTCTTGCCTTGCGTGGCCTTCGGGCCTTCTACTTTGTCTTGCCCTGCCTTGCGTGGCCTTCGGGCCTTCTGTCTTGCCTTGCCTTGCCTTGCGTGGCCTTCGGGCCTTCTACCTTGTCTTGCCTTGCCTTGCCTTGCGTGGCCTTCGGGCCTTCTACCTTGTTTTGCCTTGCCCTGCCTTGCGTGGCCTTCGGGCCTTCTGTCTTGCCTTGCCTTGCCTTGCGCGGCCTTCGGGCCTTCTACCTTGTCTTGTCTTACCTTGCCTTGCGTGGCCTTCGGGCCTTCTGTCTTGCCTTGCCTTGCGCGGCCTTCGGGCCTTCTACCTTGTCTTGTCTTGCCTTGCCTTGCGTGGCCTTCGGGCCTTCTGTCTTGCCTTGCCTTGCCTTGCGTGGCCTTCTGTCTTGCCTTGCCTTGCCTTGCGCGGCCTTCGGGCCTTCTACCTTGTCTTGTCTTGCCTTGCCTTGCGCGGCCTTCGGGCCTTCTACCTTGTGCTGTGTATGGTCTTCGGACCTTCTGCCCTGCCCTGCCTTGCTTGCTGTGCGTGCGGTCCTACGGGCCCTCTGCTCTACTGTCTGTGTGTGTTTTGCCTACGGGCTCTCTGCCCTGCTTACTGTGTGTGGCCTACGGGCCTTCTGTGTGTGTGTGGCCTACGGGCCTTCTGACCTGCCTTGCCCTGCTTACGGTGTGTGGCCTACGGGCCTTCTGTGTGTGTGTGGCCTACGGGCCTTCTGACCTGCCTTGCCCTGCTTACGGTGTGTGGCCTACGGGCCTTCTGTGTGTGTGTGTGGCCTACGGGCCTTCTGACCTGCCTTGCCCTGCTTACGGTGTGTGGCCTATGGGCCTTCTGTGTGTGTGGCCTACGGGCCTTCTGACCTGCCTTGCCCTGCTTACGGTGTGTGGCCCACGGGCCTTCTGTGTGTGTGTGGCCTACGGGCCTTCTGACCTGCCTTGCCCCGCTTACGGTGTGTGGCCTACGGGCCTTCTGACCTGCCTTGCCCCGCTTACGGTGTCTGGCCTAGGTGCCTTCTGTGTGTGTGTGGCCTACGGGCCTTCTGACCTGCCTTGCTCTGCCTCCTGCCCTGACTCAGCCTGAACCTAGACACTGCTATCTGCCTCCTGCCCTGACCCAGCCTGGACCCAGACCCTGCTAACTGCCGCCTGCCCTGATCCAGCCTAGACCCAGACACTGCTACTTGCTGTCTGCCCTGACCCAGCCGGGACCCAGACACGGTTTCCAGCCATCCCTGTCTCTCTCCACCTGGAGCCACCCTTTTGGGTGGTGTTCACTACCCCTGAACTCAGCCCAAGCGTAACAAGGAGACCATCTCCTTCTTTATTTTAGAGAAGGCTATGCACCCCATAGTACTGGGATTACCGTAGCTACAACAGCATATACCCCAATTTGATTGGGTTACTCTGGAACTGTCAAGTTGGGGTCCAGACTGCCATAGGCGATGCCTGACTGAGGTTAAGCCATTACCTTGTATGCCTACCACCCCAGTAATGTCGGGCTTGCTGCCTCAATATGCATCTTTTCAAGATGTCTTTTCAAAAGAAACTGCAGATATACTTCCGCCTCCCAGACCTTATGACTGCGCCATTCATCTGAAGCCGAATATGGAACCACCCAAGGGCAGAGTGTACCACTTGTCTATGGCAGAGAACAAAGCCATGTCTGAATACATTCAGGAGAATCTCAACAAGGGCTTCATTAGACCGTCCATGTCTCCTGCGGGTGCAGGCTTCTTCTTTGTGGACAAAAAGGATGGCACATTGCGTCCTTGCATAGATTACAGAGGCCTTAATGAAATAACTATTAAGGACTGTTATCCCCTGCCTCTGATTTCAGAACTTTTTGATAGACTACAAGGATCCCAGATCTTTTCAAAACTGGATCTGAAAGGAGCATACAGCCTGCTTTGCATTAAAGCTGGCGATGAGTGGAAGACGGCCTTCAACACTCGAGACGGCCATTTCAAGTACTTAGTGATGCCGTTCGGCCTATGCAATGCTCCGGCTGTCTTTCAAAATGTAATGAACGATATCTTCCGAGACCTCCTCTATAAATGTGTTGTCATCTACTTAGATGACATCTTAATCTTCTCACAAGACATCACCACTCACCAAGAAGATGTCAAGAGAGTACTACAGAGGCTTCGTGAGAACCATCTCTATGCCAAGCTATCTGAATGTGAATTTCATAAGGAATCAGTGCCTTTCCTAGGCTACATTGTCTCTAAAGACCCACAGAAGCTGGAGAGTATCAAGAAATGGGCACAACCCACCGGGTTAAAGGATCTCAGATGCTTCTTAGGTTTCACCAACTATTATAGGACCTTCATCAAGAATTACTCCTCACTCACAGTACCGCTGACCGCTATGACAAGAAAAGGCACAGCTAATTGGTCTCCTGAAGCGATTGCTGCATTCCAAAAGCTGAAGGATGCCTTTTCAACCAAGCCATGCCTTCGACATCCAGACCCCTCAAAACCTTTCATCGTAGAGGTCAATGCCTCAGACCTTGGCGCAGGGGCAGTACTAAGCCAGGCTGGCGATTCTAAGGTCCCACATCCATGCTCATTTTTCTCCCATCACTTTTCTCCTGCCGAGAAAAATTATGGAGTTGGAGACAAGGAACTTTTGGCTATAAAGATGGCATTCGAAGAATGGTGCCCTTGGCTCGAAGGAGCGTAACATCAAGTAACGGTCTTCATAGACCATAAGAACTTGGAGTATCTCCACCACGCACAGCGCCTGAACCATAAACAAGCAAGATGGTCACTGTTTTTCAACAGATTCAACTTTGTGCTCAAGTATTGTCCAGGAGACAAGAATATCAGAGCTGATGCTCTTTCACGCTCCTTCCTCTCCGAGGACATACCCGAAAAGCTCCAACACATCATTGACCCCGAGAAGGTCATATTGGCAGCTACCCATTCAGTGCCTGCGGGAAAGACAATTGTACCCAAGAACCTCAGGAAAAAGTTATTGGCTTGGGCCCACAACTCCAAGTTCTCCAGATACTCTGGGCAACGAAGGACGTTGTCTAAACTGTAAACCTTTTATTGGTGGCCCACCATGAAAGAGGACACGTTCGCCTATGTAGCTTCCTGTGCAAACTGCGCTAAACAGAAGACGCCGCCAGGACATCCATGGGATCTCTTCCAACCCTTGCCGGTCCCTGAAGAACCGTGGACACATATTGTCACTGACTTTGTGGTAGATTTACCATCAACAGGAGGGAACAACTCCATTTGGGTAACCGTTGAAAGGTTATCGAAGATGGCACATTTTGTGGCTCTCCCAGGCTTGCCCACCGCCATGGAGTTCGCCCGATTGTTCATCACGCAAATCTTCCGCCTGCGTGGCTTTCCTAAGCATACAATCTCCAATCGTGGAGTTCAGTTCACAGCTAACTTCTGGAAGACATTATGCAAGAAGTTCGATATAGCCCTCGACTTCACATCGGCATATCATCCTCAGTCCAACGGCCAGAAAGGATGAACAGGACACTCAAACAGTTCATTCATGCCTACATGAACACCCGACAGAATGATTGGAGCGAACTTTTGCCATGGGCAGAATTTTCCATAAACTCTCATCCAGCAACATCCACTGAATCAACACCCTTCGAAGTGGTCTACGGATGACTACCACTACCACCACTGCCACTTCCGTTATCAGTGTCATCCCCAGCAGCTCAAACAACTGCTACTGATATCCATCAACTCTGGACTCAGACTAAACAGATGCTTATGAAAGCAGGAATACGAACCAAGAAAGGATACAATGCTCATCACCGCAAGGCTCCAGATTTCAAGCCTGGTGACAAGGTCTGGCTTTCAACAAAATATTTAAGACTCAAACTTCCTTCAGTTCAATTCACTCCTCGCTTCCTTGGAATATTTCCCATTCTCTGATGACTGGGCAACCTCACCTACAGTCTGAAGCTACCAGCTACTCTAAAGATCCACAATGCATTCCACGTCTCACTATTGAAACCAGTGATACTCAGTGAATTTTCCAACAAGATACCCGACTATACTCCAGTAGATGCAGAAGAAGACATCGAATACAAAGTTGATGCAGTTCTCGATGTAAGAAAATGAGGCAGAGTATGGGAATACCTCCTGTCATGGGATGATTATGGCCAAGAAGACAACTCTTGGACTCCAATGTCCAATATTTTGGATAAGAAGATGCTACAGATTTCCATCATCTACATCCGCAAAAACCTAGACCTGGTAGATCATTGTGTGGACGTCCATTGAAGGGGGGTACTGCTGCGTCTGTCGGTCTTCGACGGCTTTACCCCACTTGTTGCACCCCTATCTTGGCTCCTCCCGCTTACCTGGGCAAGACGGCTACCACAGTGTCGTCAAGCCAACCTCTCTGGTGTCCCCGGAATGGCTATGGTGCAGCCGTACGCCATTGCTCCTTCCAGGTACCTGCTAGAGTGCACGCATGCACGCAACCCACGTCTAAGTATGCCCCAGTGGCGCGAACCTCGAGGGTGTTCCCTCATCTGATGTCACGCCAATCCAGGTATATCTACTTCTCAAGATTGCTAGCTCATTGAGTTGGCAAAGGCTCGAATAGACTTATAGTGTTCCTGTCTGCCCTACTCTGCCGCTTCCCTGCTGCCTGCAGGAAGTTTCCCTTCTGCCCTTCGGGGTTTTACTAATAACTTGGGTACCCGCTCCTCGGGGGCCCTCTGTTCTACTTTCAGGTGCCATTCAGGGAACAGGTACTCATTCCTCCAGGGCCTGCTCTCCCTGCCTCAGTGCCTGTACCTACGACAACTATCTGGTGGAATCATATCCATAACAGCTAATACCGAGTGAGCACTCTAATATCTCATCTGTCTCATCCACAGTAACTCCTTGCTGCGGAACCTCCTGATGTCACCTAGGAGAGAAGGGCTCCCTCTGCCGAGGTCCCTGAGACTACATCTCACCACTGCCACCTGGGGGCTATCTTCAAGCTGTATAATAAAAGAATTCAATTCCGGTGTTTTGTGTATAGAGTCTAGCCCAATGCTGTGGCTCTTCACGGGGCTCCTCCCCATGGACGTGGTCATCTCCACAGCACCCAAGGATCCACTAAAACACACGTACTAACAAAACTTGGATCCGCTGAGTAGTTTTTCTTTTATATCTTGCAACCTGATTTTCCTCACCTTTCAATGTTAAAAAAATTGTCTTTCTTTTTTTATTATAATGCCATTTGTCTATGTTTGCTATAGAGTATAAGAATCTTAATGCGCTATATATCTGTGCATGTACTGATTTTATATGCAATATTTGCTGTAGCTATATAATGTGGGTTTTATATTATCACTTATTGTTCTATTCTCTGCTCCAGCCTCACCTCCCCATCCCTGGGAGACCCTTTAGTTGTGTTGGGTGCATTACATGTGGCTGTTCCTAAACACACAGCTGAGAGGTGGAGTTATTTTTGTGGCCCCCTCCCACAATAGGAGAGAGGATATAATTGGTGTCACAAGAACAGGATCAATTCTTATCCAACCAGATCCATTCCAGTACTCAAAACCTGTCACAGAGTAGTCAGTGAAAATTTCTATACCTGTTGCAAAATATTTTTTTAGTGTGCATCTCTACTTTGGGGCTGTGTCATCTGAGATTTGCTTGTTTACCCCACCATAGTTCAGTCTTACTTCCCAGTGCTAGACCCCACAGACGCTCCACTGAAATCTGGTATCTACTTGTCTCAGAAGACTAAAATGATGGGTACTTTTTGAGTGTCAGTTTTTCCATCACATTCTTTGCTAAGAATAGTGCTTCTTTCTGCTCCTCCCTTGCCAGTCGTAGGGCTTCAGCTTGTTCCCAAACCTGGCCTCCTGGTCATCCAATTTCTTTTCAGTGATTCAGGCCCTCGAGGAGCGAGTACCCAATGGTCTGATATCCTGAAATGCAGAGAGAGAGAAAGACCCCTTAGGAGTGGTTGTCTTAGTTAGTGAGAACCCTGAAGGAAAGTTGGAAGTGAAAGATCCCAGAGGAGCGGGTGTCTAGAGCTTCTGCTGGAGCGAGGCCCTTGGAGAAATAGCGGCATCTAAGTGAGCAGCTTAGAGCGGTCAGAGTATCTAAACTGAAGTCTTTGCTAACTCAAGGTGGTAGCGGAAGCGGAGGCTTATTATACCTGGAAGTACTGACGTCATGTGGTGCAGCTGCTCCCGAGGTTCCCACCATGACGTGTATTTGAGCATCAGAGATGTGCACGCTTATGCCCTAGGAGGTCACAGGAGTGAGTATGGCGGACTGGGATGCCCATGCTAGTTTGGAAACACCGAGACCCTTGGCACTCGGCACCAGAGGCAGCCATCTTGCCCAAGGAGAGTGAAAGAGGAAAAAAAGAGATAAGGCAGAGCGGTCGCAGCTGTCTGCAACTGACGGACACAACAGTACCCCCATTCAAAGGGCCCCCTCCAAGACCTCTTCTTGGTGATCTGGGCTTGCGTGGGTGTGCCAGGTGGAATTGACATACCATCTCTGTCTGTAATATTGGCCAGTGGTTTCCAGGAGTTTTCCTCTGGGCCGTAGTTCTCCCATGAGATGAGATACTCCCATGTCTTGCCTCTTTTACATACATCAAGGATGTCATCAACGGCATATTCAATGTCATCTTCTGTATCCAGGCTGGTAGGCTCTGGGTCTTTCCTGGAGAACTCGGAGAGTATCACTGGCTTAGTAGAGATACATGAAATGCATTGTGTATGTTCATTGGTAGAGGCAGTTTTAGACTGTATGTTAGATTTCCTTATCGCCAAAGGATGGTGAAAGGTCCCACAAAGTGAGGTGTAAATCTTGCAGAAGGAAGCTTAAGTCAAAGGTACTTGGTGCTTAACCAAACCTTGTCTCCAGGCTGAAACTGGGGTGCCTTTTGATGTTGAGCATCATAGGTTTTCTTTGCCTTTTGTCCTGCTTTGAGGAGAAGCTCCTTCATCTGTCTCCAAAGTTGGGATAGTTCTGCTGCGGTAGCCTGGGCAGCAGGAGAGGCTACCGACAATGGAATTGGCAGCGGAGATAATGGTTGTCTCCCATAGACAAGCTGGAAAGGGGAAGACCCCGTTGAAGAAGCAGGATGTGAATCGATGGCAAATTCTGCCCAAAGCAGTAATTCAGCCCAGTCATTCTGTCTAGAGTTGACATAAGATCGCAGAAATTGTTTCAGAGTCCTATTCATCCTCTCAGTCTGACTGTTAGACTGAGCATGGTAGGCAGAGGTTAAGTCCAAGGTGATGTCAAATTTTTGACATAATGCTCTCCAAAACTTTGCAGTAAATTGCACTCCCCTGTCAGAGAAGATATGTTTAGGCATCCCATGAATACGGAAGATGTGTTTAATGAAGAGTTTTGCTAACTCAGTAGCAGAGGGTAATCCTGGTAATACTACAAAGTGTGCCATTTTAGAGAAACGGTCGACCGTAACCCAAATGGTGTTATTGCCATTGGATGATGGCAGGTCCACTATGAAATCGGTAGCAAAATGGGTCCATGGTTCATCCAGTGATGGTAGAGGTTGTAATAGGCCCCAAGGATGTCCAGGAACCCATGTACGTTTACACGTCCTTCTTCATGGTTGGCCACCAATAGTATCTTTGCAACATAGCTAGGGTGCGACTCTGTCCTGGATGGCCTACCAGACGAGAATCGTGTGCCCATTTCAACAGTCTTTTTCTTAACTTCTGGCCACCACTGTCTTCCCGGCAGGTACCATGTGGGTGGCTGCGAGGACCACTCTTTCGGGATCGATATGATGGGGTTCATCCAGCACATCCTGAGGTGAGAAGGATCGTGATAAGGCATCAGCCCAAGTGTTCTTCTCCCCCGGACGGTATTTCAAAAGGAAGTCGAATCTGTTGAAAAACAGAGACCATCTTGCTTGACGGTGGTTGCGTCATTGAGCATGTCGAAGGTACTCTAGATTCTTGTGGTCAGTGTATACTACTATTTGATGTTGTGCGCCTTCTAGCCAAGGATGCCATCTTTAAAAGCCAGCTTGATTTCGAGAAGCTCCTTGTCTCCTATCCCATAATTTCTCTCAGCAGGCGAGAATCGCCTAGAAAAGAAGGAGCAAGGATGGAGCACATTGGATTCGCTGTACTGATTTAGAACTGCCCCCACACCAACGTTGGATGCGTCGATCTCCACGATGAAAGGATGGTGTGGGTCAGGGTGGTGGAAACACGGCTTCTTTTGAAAAGCCTCTTTGAGCGTCAAGAAGGCTAAGATTGCTTCTGGAGACCAATTGGCAGGGTTGGCTCCCTTCTTGGTCATAGCAGTTAGAGGGACTGCCAATGATGAATAGTTTTTAATAAAGGATCGTAGTAATTGGTGAATCCCAAGAAGCATCGCAATGCCTTCAGGCCTGTGGGTTGAGGCCAGTCCTGGATACTCTCAAGTTTCTTGGGGTCCATTTGAAAACCATTCTTAGAAACAATGTATCCCAGGAAGGGTACAGCTTCTTTGTGAAATTTGCACTTCTCCAACTTTGCGTAAAGGTGGTACTCACGTAGGCGTCTTAGGACTTTCTTAACATCCTCCTGATAACATTGCAGATCTTGAGAAAAGATCAGTATATCATCGAGATATACTACTACGCATTGATACATTAAGTCCCATAAGATGTCGATCATCATATTTTGAAAGACTGCAGGTGCGTTACTTAAACCGAAGGGCATGACGAGGTATTCAAAGTGTCCATCACGGGTGTTAAAAGCAGTCTTCCATTCGTCTCCTTCTCAAATACACACCAAGTTGTAAGCTCCTTTTAAGTTTAATTTGGAGAATATTTTGGCTCCTTGCAGCCTATCAAACAGTTCTGATATTAAGGGCAGGGGGTACCTGTCCTTGATGAGAATATCATGCAGACCCCTGTAGTCGATGCAGGGGCGTAAGGTGCCATCCTTTTTTCCTACGAAAAAGAAGCCTGCACCAGCAGGTGACTTGGAAGATCTGATGAATCCCTTTTGTAGATTTTCTTGTATGTAGGTAGACATAGCTTTAGTCTCAGCTACTGAAAGAGGATAGACTCTTCATTTGGGAGGTTCTGAATTTGGCTTCAGATTTATGGCACAGTCGAACTCTCTGTGTGACGGAAGAACATCAGCTGCTTGCTTCAAGAAAACATCCTGGAAGGAGGCGTATTGTGGAGGTAAGCCAGGTAATGATGGGGTAGTGGGCATGCAGATGAGTGGTGAAACTTCAGCAAGACACCGACCATGATAGTCTGGTCTCCACCGGGACAGTTTGAAGGTAGCCCAATTAAATTGTGGCATATGGTCTTGAAGGCAGCCCCAATACCACCGGATGCATGGCTTTTTCCAATACTAGAAAAGAAGTAGATTCTGAGTGTAGAGCTCCAGTGCGCAGGCCGATGGCCTGGGTGGTCAATGAAACTTCTCCAGGAAGTGGTTCTCCATGGATAGATGATAATAGAAAAGGCTTAGCTATTGGTGTAGTAGGAATCCATAGATGTTCAACCAAGTGCTTCAGAATAAAATTACCTCCGGCACCAGAGTCAATGAGAGGGAGAGTCTGAAATTCAAGACCTCCGCAAAACAGAGATACTGGTAATGATAATGGAGGAGTAGGAGAGGTGAGGCCCAGGAGATGTCCTCCTGCAGTTTCCCAGACAAATGGGACAGGTTTGTTCTGCATGACCCGATTGGCCACAGTACATGCACAAGCCCATGCGCTTGCGATAGCGTTTCTCCTTAGAGGTCAAATGGCTTCAGTCTAGTTGCATAGGCTCTTCCTCCTCTAGGAGTGCAGATGGTAAGCTGGAAGCAATAGGCACAGGTTTAGGATGGTTGGCCCCCACTGTAGACTTTCATGGACTCTTAGCCTCCTGAGTACGATCGTGGATAAGGCGGTCAATTCTCCCCGCCAGTTCTATCAGGGACTCAAGGGTATCAGGCAAATCACGAGCCACTAATTCATCCTTTATGTGAGAGTTGAGACCCTCCATGAATATGGCACGTAAGCATCCAGTGTCCCAATGTAGTTCGGATGCTACAATCTTAAATTCAAAAGCAAAGTCTGTAAGTGGCTTGTTACCTTGCTGAAGGTTGAACAAGGCAGATCCAGCAATGGTCTGGCAAGCCGGGTCATCAAACGCAGACTTAAAATTTTTAGGAATCCTGGAAGATCATTCAGGATAGGATCTTCATGTTCCCATAACAGTGAAGCCTAGGCCAGGGCTTGCCCTTCTAGGAATGACAGGATGTAAGTGGTCTTTGAAGCTTCAGTGGAGAAGAGGGTAGGCTGTAATGAAAAATGCATGCTACATTGATTAACAAATCCTCTGCACATCTTGGCTTCATCTGTAAAGTGGGTAGGTGTGGATAAAGGTACAGTGGTGTTGAGGGTTACCACTGGGAACAGCAATTCCTTCACAGGAGAAGCAGAAGAATTCAATTGAGCGTGTAACTGATTGAAGGCAGTAGCTAGGTTCTCCAAAGACTTTTGTTGTTCTGTAATCTGCTGGGCTAGGCCAGGGATGGCCTGCAGGCCTACGAGCTGAGCCGAGTCCATGGAGTTAGCAATCTGTTGTGTTTGCGGCATTGTGGACCCTTGGTCGCAATGAAGATGACTCTGCCCATGGGGAGGGGCCCTGTGGGGAACCACTGCGATAAGCTGAACTCAGATAGCAGACACAGTATGGATAGAGTCTTTATTGTACTGCTGTAGATAGATGGTGAAAGTAGGAAGGTAAGGCACTGATCCACAAAGTGCCAGTACGTTCAACATGCTCAGAAGTGTAGTCTCACCCAGATGTTCACGATAGGTGGGAGCTCGCAGTGCGGGTAACGCTGCAGCTGGTGGGTGGAGCTGGATCACCAGATCGTAGAGGTACTCACGGAATGAAGGCATCTTCCTGATTGTAGAATGGTGGGACCAAAGGTCCGTGGTGCAAGATATAATGGCTGATAGGTCCTTGAGGAGTGAGTACCCGATGGTCCGATATCCTGAAATGTAGAGAGAAAGAAAGACCTTTGAGGAGCAGCTGTCTAAGTGAGGACCCTGAAGGGAAATTGGAAGCGAGAGACCCTCAAGGAGCGGGTGTCTAGAGCTTCTACTGGAGCAAGGCCCTTGGAGAAATAGCGGCTTCAAAGCGAGCTGCTTAGAGTGGTCAGAGTAGCTAAACCGAAGTCTTTGCTAACTCAAGGTAGTAGCAGAAGCGGAGGCTTGTTATACCCGGAGGTACTGACGACATGCGGTGGGGCCGCCCCAAGGTTCCCACCATGACGTGTATTTGAGCATCAGAGATGTGCACGCTCACGCCCTAAGAGGCCACGGGAGTGAGCATGGCGGACTTGAACGCCCATGCTAGTTTGGAAATGCCGAGACCCTTGGCATTCGGCACCAGAGGTAGCCATCTTGCCCAAGGAGAAAAAGCGGTAAGACAGAGAGGTCGCAGCCATCTTCATCTGACTGACGCAACAGGGACCTTCGGGAAGACTTGGGGGGTCAGGAGGGTGGGGGTTTGCAATTAATTAAATTTGAAGGGTTGGAGTGGGTTTGGATTTTTTTTTTTTATGTGACCTTTCAACCATCCCCGAAAACGATAAGAAAAGCACACAAAATTTTGTGTGGTTTTCTTATCGTTTCGTCGCGCTCCCGGAATGCGACGAAATAGGAAATATCATCTCTATTTCCTATTTTGTCGCAAACGATTGCACATCCCTACAAAATAAAAAACATAATTAATAAAACTTCCCTAAAAATGACAGCCTTCAACTGCTTTCTAAAAACTTGAACATCTTCTTCAGCTCTAAGCCCCACTGGCAAAGAACTCCAGAGGGCTGGAACAGTATATGAAAAAGCCCTGGACCTGGTCCTCTGGAGTCTGTAGTTTTGAAGTGCTGGCACTTGCAGTTGGCCCTGACCAATTGAACATATTTAGCTCAAGGGCTCATACCATCCAATCAGATTTTTGAGGGAGCAAAAAAAAAAATCAGAATTAAATAATTTATGGGCTAGAACTAATAATTATAACTTTACCTGATATTTGACCAGTAGCCACTAGCCAGGGAAGTTTTCGAAGCAGTGGCATGACATAATCATTCTTATGCAGCCCTGTCAGCATGTATGATGCTGCATGCTGCTCTAATTGGAGAACTCTTAGCAACTTGTCAGGCAGGACTACGTATAGCCAACTACAAAAATCTAATTGCGATAGTATGAGAGACTGAAATGCGGTCCTAAATGGACTGGGAAGCAATAAATGCACCAAAGTTTTCAACATCTTAAGTTTAAAAATAGCAATCTGTGCCATTTGTCATATGTGAGAGGTCATGGTTAATTGGGAATGCAAAACTATACCCAGATCATCAGACTGTATCTGCAAGGATTGCCCTTCCACATCTATTGAAGATGGCATGATGTTGGACGTATTCTTACTGATCTAGAACAATCTGGTTTTCAAAATGTTTAAGGTAAGACCATTATTAGCAAGTCATTTTTTAATGCGAGAAATACTTCTTTGAAAGTCTTAAACTGGAAAATACCCAGAATCAGTACAAGGAAAGGATATCTGTATTTTCTGCATACATACAGTATAGTAAATTAGGCCCAAACCTTTTAGTACTAAACCTAATGGTGCTAGATATAAATTAAAAGGGCAGAAGAAAGGGCATATCCTTAAACTACCCCCTGATGCTATGAGGAAAACTGATTCCCTAGCTGAATACCTTGTTTCCTGTTGTTTAAGAAGGACTCAAACCATTTTAGAACCACTCCAGTAAAACTAGCATTCTCCAGTGTCATGATTAACACATCATGCCTCACTAGGGGTGGAAAAAGCGCCAAGGCAGACCAGAGGCGCCATGCGCCTGCGTCACACGCCTAAGGAGCGCGACCAAGGGGCATGCCCCTTGGTTTTGCCCCTTGGTTTTTCCACTTAGTTTTCTCCTAAAACAATAAAAACACTTTGCTAGCTGCCCCTTAATTTCTCCCCCAAATTAAATTATAAACTAAACTAAATACTAAAATGGATTCTAAACACATTCCCTCCATCATCTCCATCAATAGACAAAATCAAATAATATTCAGAAAAAAGCATCCAAAGCCTCATTGACATCTAATCTCTGTCCCTTTACTTCCCAAAAATAAATTACTTAGTCTCTTACTTATTTCTCTACTACTAGTAAATACACAATCCATAGTCAAAAAAATACCTATCCTAAACGATCTTCTCGCAGACAACGAACCTGATATATGTGGAATCACCGAAACCTGGTTTAAAAAAATCTGACTATGTTCTTTTAAATCAATTACCAAAAAATAAATATGATATCACATCTATACCTAGGCTCAACAAAAGAGGTGGTGGTATAATGATACTTTCAAAGAAAGAACTACACCTAAAATTACAGCAAATAAATTCACCATCCAAATTCGAAATAGCTTTCTTAAAATCCCACTGTCTACAAATTTGTCTAATCTGTGCCTCCCCAAGCTTATTAGAACTCAATGTCTCTCCATTAATTGAATTCTTTGTTGCTAATCTAAAAACTGAAATTCCAACCCTCATATTCGGTGACTTTAACTTACATGTGGATAACGACCCATTATCTCACAACTGTGAAGCATTCTTAAATTCAATGTCAGCCTTAGGTTATCAACAAATAGTTAATCAATCAACTCACAAAGCTGGACACACACTAGACTTAATATTCATCAACTCATATATCAATACCGCTCTCAATCTGACTATTAACCCAATCCTGTGGTCTGATCATAAACTAATTACTGTTGATATTAATATCCAATACTCAACCATTGTACCACCTTCCACAAAGACCAGAATAGAATACAGGAAACCATGTCATCTTGATATCCTAACTGATCATCTCTCAAAAGCCATGAATGACATAGATATTTCAAACAGTGACAATGCAATCAACTCATGGTTCGCTTTAACAAAAAAAGTAGCTGATAATTGCTGCCAACTTATCAAAAAAGATATTTCTATAAATAAGAAACACCACACTCCATGGTACAACAATGAATTAAGAATAGCTAAAATAACACTAAGAAAATCTGAGAGACTTTGGAGAGCATCTCCTTCTACTGAAACATTAACTAACTACAAATCTTTATTACATAAATACAATGAATCCACCAATAAAGCAAAACATAATTTTATTCTAGCAAAATATATTTATTTATTTATGTAAGTATTTTTATAAACCAGGGCTCGTTTAGAACATCACCTCGGTTTACATATAACATAACGCAGCTCTAGGCTTTACAGAGAACACAGTGGTTAACAGCAAACGGCGAACCATGTAATAATAGCGTGAAATTCATGAGGGGGAGGAAGGAAACATGTCGAAACAACAGGCTTTACAATAATCAAGGAGAAACAGCAAACAGATTAACTATGCTCAAATAGCATGTATTTCAGGGGGGGAGGACGAAAATAGTAATTTATATTTAGGGATAGGTTTTCTACATTCGCAGAACTTAGAAAATCCGGTGGTCATAGGGGGTGGGAGGGCGAAACGTGGGGGAAGTCCTGCGCTAACCGGCAGCGATCGCACTGCTGTGGTGCAATCGCTGCCGGCATCGCACCAAATAACTACACCATAAAAGGTATAGTTATTGGGCACAAAATAGGCAGCAAAAAGGCTCCTTACCTTTTCGCTGTCTGTGCCGTCCTCGCAGAGTCGGCCCCGGTAACGCCCCGACTCCTCCTCTTCCGGGGCCGACTCCGCCCCAATGTAGGTAGCGCAGGCATGCGCTACCTTCGCTAGCTATCGCAAGCTTGCGATCGTATGAGAGGGAGCTATGAAATGAGAGAAGTGTATACAGGTGGAGAACCTTATAGGGGGGGGGAGTTATATAAGTTCAGGGGGATACTTTGAGGCCTAGTGGCAGGGAATACAATCAGGAGGGATCACAGTAAGGGAAATCGCGGATTTTTAGCAGATTGTTAAGGATTTGTCTGTATGGTGGAAGATCTTCATGGAGGGTACTACAGAGTGTTAAAGGGTAATCTGCATGGTGTTTAGGGGTTAGCTGCTTGAAATTTGAGCTGCATGGATAGGTAAATTTAGGGGAGATAGGGGAATTTGGAGGAAGAGTATTCAAAAGAGGGAGAGAAGGAAGTATTAGGGGGGGTAATGGGTGAGACGGTTCAGGTGAATGCCTGTTTAAAGAGCCAGGTCTTGAGGTTTTGTTTGAATTTCTTTGGACACAATTCCTGGCGAAGTCTTGGCAGCATAATGTTCAAAAGAGCAGGCCCTGCGATGGAGAGAGCACGTTCTTTGGTGATTATAAGTTTTCTTAGTCTGGGGGAGGGTGTGTGCAGGGTGGACAGATATTGTGTTCTGGTGGGTCTGTTGTGGGTGCGAAAGCGTAGGTGTTCCTTGAACCAGTGCATGTCTTGATTGTGGAGGGATTTGTGGATAATGTTGAGGGACTTGTATATTATCCGGGATGTGATTGGCAACCAGAGTAGGTGCTTGAGGTCAGGGGTGATATGATCGGTTCTGTGGGCATTGGTAAGAATACAGGTGGCGGCATTTTAGAGCATCTGCAGGAGTTAGCATATTTAGGAAGGCCTAGGGGGATTGAATTACAGTAATCAACTTTGGATAGGATAGTGGCTTGGAGAATGGTGCGAAAGTCATTTAGATAAAGGAGGGGTGGAGCTTGAAAAAGCCATCTTTTAGGGTGGCGTTAATGAACTTTTTAGATTTTAATGGTTGTCCAGGGTGACGCCAAGGCTGCAAACATGTTGGTAAAAGGTGGAGGGAAGGGTTGGAGAGTTGGGTAGTGGGGAGATGAGGTGGTTAGAGTACAGTGAGATGATTAGGAGCTCTGTTTTAGAGGTGTTGAGCGAAGGTGTTAATGGCTGCTAGGACTGATTCCCATGTCTTCATGGCCTTGGGTAATGTATTGGTAATAGGTCTGAAGATCTGAACATCATCCGCATATATGAAGTGCGGAAGACCAAGGTTGGATAGGAGATGGCAGAGGGGAAGGAGGTATATAATAACCAATATAACCCTAGAGTACTGTTTTCATATGTAAAAGACCTAACCAATCCCATCGAAACTCCCATGTCAAACAATTCTTTTAACTTTAATACAATTGCACAATATTTCAAAGAAAAAACCTTAAACATACTAAAAAAACATATCTCCCCAGAATTCCAACCAAATTGTTCTACCAAGTAACCCCAAAGACCATTTAACCACCTTTGACACAGTTTCATCTCTTGAAATTGTAAGTATAATTAAAAAATGAACCCAGCTGCTCACCCAGTTGACCATATTTCAACCAACCTCCTAAAAAACAGTCACCAATATAGTCTTCAAACCTATTGCCGAAATAATTAACCTATCCATTTCTGAAGCAAATGTCCTACACATTTTAAAATCCGCAATAGTGAAACCAATCACAAAAACCCCACAATCCAATTCATATGATCTTTCAAACCTAAGACCCATTTCTAATTTACCTTTTATTTAAAAATTTCTTGAGAAAGTAATAAACAATCAACTAACAGAGTATCTTGAGAAGCATAGTACCCTGTATCCAGCACAACGTGGTTTCCGAAAATATTTTAGTACTGAGAACCTTTTAACTTCACTACAAGATATTATCCTTAGAGGAGCCGATAACAGCCAAACTTACTTCCTAGTCATGTTAGATATTTCAGCAGCCTTTGACACAGTTAATCTTAAAATCCTCATTGACAGACTAAATGAAATAGGCATCAAAGACTCCGCACTGAAATGGTTTAACTCCTACTTAAAAAATAGAACCTTCAAAGTAAACTTTCTTGATAACGAATCCCAATCAATTGATCTCCACTATGGAGTAACTCAGGGATCCTCACTATCCTCAACTCTTTTTAATATTTATATGCTCCCATTGTGCAGAATTCTATCAGGCCTCGGACTAACTCATTTTATCTATGCTGACGACGTTCAGAATTTAATACCGATCCAAAAATCTAACGACAAAATTCTTAAGCTCTAAGACATATACCAATATGCCATTGAAAAGGTATTAACCCAAATGAATCTCTCCCTTAACATTAATAAAACTGAAATACTATACATATTAGGGATGTGAATCGTTTTAGGACGATTAAAATTATCGTCCGATAATTTTAATATCGTCTTAAACCGTTATGGAACACAATACAATAGAGATTCTAATGATTTATCGTTATAAATCGTTAGAATCGTGAGCCGGCACACTAAAACCCCCTAAAACCCACCCCCGACCCTTTAAATTAAATCCCCCACCCCCAATGACTTAAATAACCTGCGGGTCCAGCGGCGGTCCGGAACGGCAGCGGTCCGGAATGGGCTCCTGCTACTGAATCTTGTTGTCTTCAGCCGGCGCCATTTTCCAAAATGGCGCCGAAAAATGGCGGCGGTCATAGACGAACACGATTGGACGGCAGGAGGTCCTTCCGGACCCCCGCTGGACTTTTGGCAAGTCTTGTGGGGGTCAGGAGGCCCCCCCCAAGCTGGCCAAAAGTTCCTGGAGGTCCAGCGGGGGTCAGGGAGCGATTTCCCGCCGCGAATCGTTTTCGTACGGAAAATGGCGCCGGCAGGAGATCGACTGCAGGAGGTCGTTCAGCGAGGGTTCCGGCGCCTCGCTGAATGACCTCCTGCAGTCGATCTCCTGCCGGCGCCATTTTCCGTACGAAAACGATTCGTGGCGGGAAATCGCTCCCTGACCCCCGCTGGACCTCCAGGAACTTTTGGCCAGCTTGGGGGGGGCCTCCTGACCCCCACAAGACTTGCCAAAAGTCCAGCGGGGGGTCCGGAAGGACCTCCTGCCGTCCAATCGTGTTCGTCTATGGCCGCCGCCATTTTTTCGGCGCCATTTGGAAAATGGCGCCGGCTGAAGACAACAAGATTCAGTAGCAGGAGCCCGTTCCGGACCGCCGCTGGACCCGCAGGTTATTTAAGTCATTTGGGGGGGGTTCGGGAGGGTGGGGGATTTAATTTAAAGGGTCGGGGGTGGGTTTTAGGGGGTTTTAATGTGCCGGTTTTGCGATTTTACGTTTTTTTGATTTTTCACGATTTTTCACGATTTTTCACGATATTTTACCCCCCCAAACGGCAACAATACGATTCCCTCCCCCTCCCAGCCGAAATCGATCGTTAAGACGATCGAGGACACGATTCACATCCCTAATACATATCACCCAAATTAAGCAAGGCTAAAGAGCATGAAATTCAAGAAGCAGCAAAAAATTACCCCATCTCCCTGGAAGTACGAGATCTAGTGATCCTCATATTTTGCGAATTCTCTATGAAATCTTGCTTTAAAAAAAATCATAAACGATGGTTATTTTAAATTAAATATCCTCAAAAGATTAAAACCCCTCCTATTCCCAAAAGATTTTAGAACCGTTTTACAGGCACTTGTCCTGTCAAAATTAGACTAGTGCAACTCACTATTTTTAGGCCTACCTGTAGATGTTACTAGACCTTTGCAACTACTGCAAAATTCAGTAGCCAGACTTTTGACAGAAACTAGAATATCCGAACATATTATTATTATTTTTTTTTATATACTGACATTTGATCTCAATTGAGATATCACACTGGTTTACATTCAGGTACTGTAGGTATTTCTCTATCCCCAGAGGGCTTACAATCTAAGGGGTAGATTTACAAACAATGCGCGTTCGCGTACTTTTGTTGGCGCACCAGTCGCAAACAAAAGTACGCTGGATTTTAGTAGATATGTGCAGCTGCTATGGAGGGTAAAGTGACTTGCCCAAGGTCACAAGGAGCAACAGCGGGACTCAAACGCTGGTCTCCTGGTTTATAGTCCACTGCTCTAACCAGTAGGCTATTCCTCCTCCCTCTTATCATATCACCCCAATATTGAAGCAACTTGTTTGGCTACCTGTCAAATACAGGGCCCAGCATAAAATCTTGTCCCTAATTCATAAAACCCTTTACAATGAAAAAACTGAATGGCTAACTTCATCACTTCATTTCCACATCCCTTCATTTCCACATCCCTTCCAGAATTACTAGATCAACCGGAACAGATACGTTGTCAATTCCTTCCCCTAAAATTGCCCATCTAAATACGTAAGAGAAAGGACTCTCTCTATTGCTGGACCCCAACTATGGAACTCTATTCCACAGGAACTACGATTAGAAGCAGATATCAAATTATTTAAAAAGGGCATTAAAACTTGGCTTTTTAAACAAGCCTTCCAAGAACTGTTAACAGAATGAGTTCAAACTACTGATGTTATACCAAGGTAATGTATATATTTTTTACTTTATTATCTTTACTCCTACTATACTGTATCTATAATTGATTAAATGTTTGGATTATTTAGCCTACTATTTTAATTTACTATTTTACGTACATTATGAAACTATGTAGCTACTTCCTTTCTTCTTTTGGAAATGCAAATATTTTTAAATGAATGTTTGCGAACTACTGTAAACTGATTTGATATGCTCGCATGCAAATTCGGTATATAAAATTATTAAATAAATAAAGAATAAATAAAATACTAGGATCCCTGTATTGCCCCGATCCAAACTGCACTGCAATGTATTTGACAAATCAAGCAATAAAAGTTTAGGGGTAGATTTTAAAAAAGTACGCGGGATTTTAGTAGATACGCGCGTAGCCGTGCGTATCTGCTAAAATCCTGGATCGGCGCGCGCAAGGCTGCCGATTTTGTGCAGCTGGAGCACGCCGAGCCGCGCAGCCTGCCTCCGTTCCCTCCAAGGCCGCTCAGAAATCGGAGCGGCCTCGGAGGGAACTCGCTTTCGCCCTCCCCTCACCTTCCCCTCCCTTCCTCTATCTAACCCACCCCCCGGCCCTATCTAAACCCCCCCCTACCTTTGTCAGGGATTTACGCCTCCTGGAGGGAGAAGTAAATCCCCACATGCCAGCGGGCCGCTACCGCGCCGAGACGCGACCCGGGGGTGGTTCCGGAGGGCGCGGCCACGCCCCCGAAACACCGCGTCCCACCCCCAAAATGCGGCGCCGATCGGCCCCACCCCCGACACACCCCCCTCGAAAACCCCCGGGACTTATGCGAGTCCCGGGGCTCTGCGCGCGCCGGCAGGCCTATGGAAAATAGGCGCGCCGGCACACAAGGCACTGCTCGCGTAAATCCGGGCGGATTTACGCGAGCAGGGCTTTTAAAATCCGCCCCTTAGTGTTGTGAAATCCATACTGATTATAGTCAAGTATGTCATGCTCCAGCAGGTATTAATCCAATTGAATTAAAATAGCTCTCTCCAAAATCTTTGCCAAAATAGGCAGATTCAAAATTGGGTGACAATTAACCAGATCATATCTAACTTTACTGCCAGTTTTATACATAGGTCTGTTACCTGTTTAAGGCCCTCTGGCACACAACCCTCTGCAAGGGAGCAGTTCACCATGACCCTAATTGCTTCATAGAAATTTCCTTAATGCTTTCATGAGTGAAAAAGGACAAGAATCTAATAGTAAAAAAGCTGATTTCAGCCTGCTATGATAGGCTGTAGCATTTTGGGCCAGCTACAGCATCTGGTAGAGCCAAGGAAGACAGCAAGACTTGGCTATTCTGAACAGGAACAAAGGTTTATTTAAAGGAGTTCAAAGAAACAGCTAAACAAAACAGTAGCTTTAAACATCCAAAGCAGTTATACATACACTGAACGTGCATACCATGGGCTTGAAGCAACTTCCTGAAACCTTCCTAACCCTTCCAAGCCCTAATTCTTTATACTGTTAGGAAGGGGTTCTCCTAGGACCCAGAATCCTTTGCAGGACTATGCCTTAAGACGGAATGTGGTAGATGGCTCTAGTCTGTGTTTTAAGGTGGTTGTAAGGGAGTCTTTTTTATACTCCCTCACATACCCTCCCCTTCAGCTCACCCTTAATTGGGTGAGCATCTGCCTGTGTCAGGTTCCACCACTCTTGACAAAATGTCAAGTTGAAATTCTCCTTCCCAGCCCTATGCTGAATTTTATAATGGCAGGGCTGCACGGTTATTCTCCTTGTTCCGGTTTATCCATATGAGTGGTTGGTGGTTCATCACCAGGGTGAACTGCCTTCCAAAGAGGTAATACTGTAAGGCTTCTAGAGCCCATTTTACTGCTAAGGCCTCCTTCTCCACTGTAGAGTACTTCTTCTTCCATGGTAGGAGCTTCCAACTTATATAGGCCATCGGATGCTCTTGACCATTCTTTATTTGGTTGAGGACTGTCCCAAGTCCTACCTCTGAGGTATCTATCGAAAGATGAAGGGTTCCATAAAGTGTGGGACATATTAGGGCAAAATTGGTGCAGATTGCTTCCTTCAGCTCCCAGAAGGCTTTCTCTGTCTCAGCTGACCATTGGACTTTTTCTGATGATTTCTTCAGTAAGAGCCTCTTGAATGGCTCTGCATTCTCAGAGTAATTAGGTGTAAACCTTTTATAACAGCCTGCCAGATCTAGGAATGCTCTTACTTTCCTTTTGGTTTGCAGGACCAGTACCTTGATAATTGCCTCAGTCTTTCTGGACTGTAGGTGGACTTGACCCTTCCCCAAAGTATAGCCTAGATATTGAACTTCTTGTCTTGTCCTCCCAACAAGCATTTCTTCAGGCTTGCCATCAGCCCCGCATTCCTCAGAGTGAATAGTACAGCTTGGAGTTGGCTCAAGTGTGTCCTCCAATCTGGACTGTATACCACTATGTTGTCCAGGTATGTGGCAGCATAGCCCTGGTGTGGGGCAGAGCAATTAGGTTGACCAAGCGCTGGAACAGTGCAGGGGAACCATGGAAGCCAAACGGGATGACTGCAAACTAGAAGAGATCTGTTGGTGTTGAAAAGGCCATCTTCTCCTTTGCCATTCATGTGAGGGGTACTTGCCAGTATCCTTTGGTGTGGTACAGAGTAGAGAAGAACTGAGCTGATCCGAGGTGCTCAATCAGCTCATACACCCTAGGCACTGGATATGCATCCAGTTTAGAGATGCCATTTACTTTTCTAAAGTATATACAAAATATTATGCTCCATCCAGTTTTGGTACCAGGACTAAGGGTAAAGACCAGTCGCTACTGGATTCTCCTATGACTCCAACCTGGAGCATTTACTTAACTTCTTCTCAATAATGAGATGCCTGGCTTCTGGAATCCAGTGTGGTCATTGATATACGAACACACCAGGCAATGTAATGATTTTGTATTGGTCCAAGTCGGTACATTCCTGCAAACTGAGAAGACTTCGATATTCTGCTTGAGCAGTTGCTTTAAGTCTGTTATTGGGAAGTTGACAGCTCTTCCCCAAATGGTCTGGTCTGCCTCATGTCCAAGCTCTGGACTGAATTCCTCTTGTTTCACTCCACACTCTTGTGGATCCCATTTCTTTAGCAGGTTGACATGGAAGTCTGAGTATTTTTCCTTTTATCCGGCTGAGTTAATTTATAATCAACCAGGCCAGTTTTTTTCTAAGATCTCATATGGTCCTTGCCAATGGGCAAACAACTTGCTTTCTGAAGAGGCGAGAGAACAAGAACCCAGTTTTCGGGATGGAAAATTCTCTGAACTGTAGGATGGTTATACGCGTGGCTCTGAGTGGTCTGAGCTTTAAGCATAAGCGGGCTGCTTCCCCAGCTTTCTTGAGGCGCTCTTATACCTGTATGACATAGTCCATGAGATTCTGTCAGGGATTTCCTTCATCTTCCCATGTCTCTTTAGCCACATGTAATACACTTCTTGGTCTTCTACCATACAATAACTCAAAAGGCGAAAAGCCTATTCAGCTCTGGAGCACTGTTCGGATTGTGAATAGCAGATAGGACAGTACAAGTCCCAATTTTTCACATCTCATCTATGAACTTTTGCCACCTTTGCTTAAGTGTCTGATTTAAGTGTTCCATGAGGCTGTCGGTCTGAGGATGGTATACTGATGTACCTTAAGCATGCTACAGAGTTGCTTCATTACTTTAGAGACAAACAGGGTTCCATGATCTGTCAGGATCTGTTTAGGAAGCCCAAGCCAAGAGAAAATTTCTATTAGGGAGGTTGCGACCATTGGGGGTTTTCATATTTCTCAGCGGTAGTGCCTCAGGGTATCTGGTCACATAATCTAGGATCACGAGAATATACTTATTACCATGAGTTGTTCTTTCTAACAGCCCCACAAGGTCCATGGTAACCCTCTCAAAAGGGGTTTCAGTTATGGGCATGGGGAATGAGAGGTGCCGCCCCTAACACTGGAAGGCTTAGTGATGTGGTAGGTAGAGCAGGCCTGGAGGAATTTATGGACCTGTTTATATAATCACGGCCAATGAAATTGGGCCAATATTGTGTTTCAGGTCTTCTCCTCTCCCAAATGACCTCCTAGCGGGTATCTATGTGCTAGCTGCATGACATTTTGGCGGTAGGCTTGGGGACTAGAAGTTGTTCTATCAGCTCCCCCCCCCCCCCACACACACACACACACAGTCTCCTTAGTGACTCAGTATAGCAAGTCTTTTTTCATTATGAAGCATGGGGAAGCAGGTGGGGTCACCAGGACTCCCAGTACTGGTTTACCATCCAGCCTCTGTAAGTGCTCCCATGCCCACTTAAAGGACTCATCATCCCTCTAGGAACATTTGAAGCCTTCTGACTTACCCTCCTTTTCTCAGTTAAAGGGATTGGGCATAAAATTCAAGCTGGGGCCTGGTTCTTCCTCTGACTCAGAAGTAGTTTCCCCCTCTGTATCTTGGTCAGCTGCAAAACTATACTTGTCTCATCTTCATTGCCTCCAGGATTTTGGTGTTTTTGAGACTTTGGGAAACAAATCCAGGTCCTCTATGGGGAATAATTTGGGGAACAGCACCTCTTCATTATTGGAGCTGGGTGTCCCCATCGTGAGCAGGGACCAGAGATTGCTAAAGTTTGGACAGTCTTGCCCAATTGAGATGAAGGAGGGAAGCCATGGAACAAACCCCGCTTCTATTTTGTTTTGCCTGATGGGTGTCTTTAACTGCATTTGGCAAGTTGGATGACGTCTGTGGTTGCATCTCAATATCACCACATTATCATAGTTGATTTGAACCCGTTTCACCAACTGATATCGAATGAGGGTCTTCATGCTCCCTGAATCAACCAGGGCCTTTGCTGGAATGTCATCTATTTCTACTGATATTATGAAGCAGCCAGCCTTTTGCATGAGAATGTCCACAAAATAACAATAATGCAGTGTTTCAGCATTGATGTCCATGTCTTTTTCTTCATGGTGGGGACAGTCACGGGCGAAATAGCTGCTTTCTCCACAAGCAAAGCTTCGGGTCTTTCCCAAGTTGGGCACTGAGGTTACAATTCACATTTGGGTTGGTTCTTCCAGTTACCACCAAGTGTAGCATGTCGGGCCGGCCATGGTGTCTGGAACAGCCAAAGAAGGCAGCAAGACTTGGCAGCTCTGATCAGAAACAAAGGTTTATTTACAGGAATTCAAAGAAACAGCAAAACAAAACAGTAGCTCACCTCACTTTAAACATCCAAAGCAGTTATACACATACCGTACATGCATACCATGGACTTGAAGCAGCTCCCTGGGGCCTTCCTAACCTAATGTGCCTTGATCCTGTCTACTGTTAGGAAAGGATCCTCCCTCCCTGGACCCAGAATCCTTTGCGGGTCTGTGCTTTAAGGTAGACTGGGGTAGATAGCTCTAGCCTGCGTTTTTAAGGAAGTTTGAGGGAGTCTATTTTATACTCCCTCGCATGGACACAATCTATATACTTGTAAGAGGTCTAAAGCAGGACCATCTAAATTTGAACTGGACAAAACTGGACATAATATGTTCTTCTTTTCTGGTCTTTTGTATGCAATTGCATATGTAGAGTAGAAACTTTGTCCTCAAAATAGTCAGCATTAGTCTAACATGCAAAGCGAGTTAGCTCCTTTGTGAGGGAGTGGAAGTTAATTTTTTAACTAAATAAAACAACTGAGATGGGCGATTATGTGCCATAGCAAGAACACTGTAGTAATGACTGGTTCTAGCAGAATGGTAGCTTGTTCTATATTTGCTGATATTCTTGAGGTAGGCAATTTGTAAAGATACATCATAGTCCCGTTGCCATCTCTGCCTGCAGAAGGGATTTTCTTTTATCCTGTAGGTAAGTGGTAAACCAGGGTGCTGGGCACCGTTTTACCCAAACCCACTTTTCTTGTTGTGGGGTTATATTCTCATGGGTTTTTGATAAGGTAGAATGCCACTTATTAAAAGTTTATTAACTTGGTTGCTTTTCCAGTCAAAAGCCCCTTTCTCAACACACCACCCCTCTAAAAAATCACTGGGTAGTACATTCTAATATATTACTTTTTAAATCCAGGTCTTACTATTTCTAATCTTGCTCTGAAAATATACATAAAAATAATAAAAATGAATGGTCTGACCATAATAAGTCTTGAACCATTATACCTCACCATGTATTGTGCACATTCCTGGCTGGTTACAATAAGGTCTAAAATGTGACCAGCCTTATGGGTTAGGGTAGAAACCAACTATATATATTCAATGGCCACCAAGGCTGTCATAAATTCTTTTGCTCAAGGTCACCTTCCATCGTTCACATGAAGATGAAAATCCCCCCTATAAATCAATCTTTCAAATTTCAAAGCTAGAACTGCTATATGTTCCTTTAGTAAGTTAAATTTGGTGGCCAGTAAATCTGGGGGGAATATATCACTAAAATGGCCCAATCAAATACCTGTATAAGTAAGGACTCAATTTTCTTCGAAATGGAGGCATCAGTTTGGTGTAAATCTATTTGGTGTAACTGTAGTTGTTCCATATATAAGATTAATACTCCACTGCCATGGCCATGCATCATTGCCTGATGCACAAAGTGATACCCTGTTGGACAAATCTCATCTAACAGGACAGTATCATAGCTTTATAAACAACTGTCAGTAATTAATTGCAGATCTAGACAATGTTGATTAATCACAGACTGAACATAATCTCCCTTAGCTGGTGTAATAACTTAAACTTTATGTGGGTGTATACTAATACCCGTGAAGCTTTTCTAATATAGTGTTTGATTCCTAAGACCGACACTTTTCCCATTACCCTATATGGCTGGAATTGCAAAAACATGACAAACAGAAGGAGTGATATTACCCTATTAAAAAAACATTGTACAACAAGACACAGGTCGTAAGAAAACTGAAAAGTAACACATTCTTAATAAACTGAAATAATGAACTTACTATTAAGGGAACACATTACCCCTGACCCAGACTTGAAGGTCCCACAAAGAGGACCACAAAGAGGCAGGCCCATTGGTGCCCTTAGGCGAGGCCCTTAGGTGGGGCCACCCTTGTCAGGCCGCCTTTTCAACAACGCCGCAGTCCTGGGATATTGATGTCATTCTCCTACCTGTCACCCCACACAGTCATTCCAGTTGCTCACCCTGTCACCTCAACATTCACCCCATACACACACACCATTGGAATTCAAAGTATGCATATCCAAAAATGCCAGGGCCCCTTTCCTAAAATATAAAGGGATTGATGAATTCAAAATATGCATTTGAATTACATGCTTTTGCCTACTAGAACTTAATGTTACTATTACATCACTTGTTTGTTTACACCGGTTACCAGGTACTGGCCATGCCCCCAAAAACATTACCTTTTAATCTTGGTAGCACAAACAAGTAACTAAGGAGACAGCCAATAGGAATGCAGAAGCATACCTCTAGCTAAAGACTGCTCCTCCAATTGACAATTTTGAACTTAGCAGTAACATTTTCAGTTATTGTGCAGTACCTATAGTAGTGCATGCTAACATCTAGTTAGAATGCACTAATTCCCGTTGGCGCCCACTAACATGAAATACCAAATTTTATGAAATTTCAGCTTTTTTTCATTCTTTTTGCACTCCTCCCAAAACAAGATTAAATAGACAATTTCATTGCAATTGTCTATTTCATTTAAAAAGATTGCACACTCCTAATGAGCAGAGGATATCAATATATCATTCAGGATGATGCCTAGATCCATTTCCTGAGTGGTGACTCTTAATGTGGAACATTGACTTATGTGGCTATAATTTAGATTGCTCTTCCCTAAGTGCATCACTTTGCACTTTTTCACATTAAATATCATCTGTAATTTGCATGCCAAGTCTCCCAGTCTCGCAAGGTCCTCTTGCAATTTATCGCAATCCTCTTGTGATTTAACTCATTTGAATAATTTTGTGCTATCTGCAAAATTGATCACCTCACTCTTTCCCATTTTCAGGTCAATTATAAATATGGTAAAAATCAATAGTACCAGAACAGATCCCTGCGTTACTCCACTATTCGTATTTCTCCATTGAGAAATGGATTTTGTAGCTCTACTCTTTTTTTTAACCAGTTCCTAATTCACAATAGGAAATTGTCTCCTAACCCATGACTTTTTAATTTTCTCAGTCATCTCTTATAAGGGGCTTTCTCAAATGCTTTTTCAAATTCAGATACACTGTATCAACAGGCTCACCTTTATCCGTATGTTTTTACACTTTCAAAAAAATGTAGCAGATTGATAATGCAAGACTTCCCTTGACTAAATCCATATTAGCTTTGTCCCATTAAACTATGAATATCTAAAGGTTCAGTAATCTTTAATTTATGAGATTTTTGCCATTTTGCCTGGCACTGACATCAGGCTCACTGGTCTGTAGTTTCCTGGATCACCCCTGAAACCCTTTTAAAATATTAGTGTTACATTGGCAACCCTCAATCTTCAGATACCATAGATGATTTAAAGATAATTTACAAATTATAATGGTATGTCTACTATTTCATCTTTCAGTTCTTTTAATATTCTGTGATGTATACCATCTGGTATTGGTGATTTGCTACTCTTTAGTTTGTCAATTTGCCCTAGTACATCTTCCATGTTCACTGAGATTTGTTTAGCTCCTCTGAATCATCATCTTTAAATATAATTTAATTTCTGACATTATCTCCTTTATATCATCCTCTGTGATTTCTGAAGCAAAAAATTAATTTAGTCTCTTCGCTATGGCCTTTTCTTCCCTAAGTGTTCCTTTTACCCCTTGATCCAACTGACGCCATCACAGGCTTTCTGCTTCGGATGTACCTGAAGAAGGATTATAAGATTTGATTCCATGGCAAGCTTGTTTTCAAATTCTTTCTTTGCCTTCCTTATCAATGCTTTTCAATAAGCTTGCCAATGTTTATGTTGTTTCCAGTTTTCTTCATTTTGATCCCTTTTCCATTTTTTGAAATATGTTCTTTTAGTTATTATAGCCTCTCTCACCTCACCTTTTAATCATATTGGTAGTTGTTTAGCCTTCATTCCACCTTTTGTAATGCATGGAATACATCAGCTTTCAACATGATATTTTTAAATAAAGTCCATGCCTGCTATAAACTCTTAACCTTGATAGCTGCTTCTTTCAGTTTATTTCCTATTTTTCTCATTTTTTTATAGTTTCCCCATTTGAAAGTTAAATGCTATTGCAGTAGATCTGAGTATCCTCCCTTCAGTTATTAAGTAAAATTTGATTATATTACATTCACTATTGCAAAGTGGCCCCAAATCTCTCACACCAAATCCTGTGTTCCATTAAAGACTTGGTATACAATTTTATTTATTTAAAAATTATTTGTTAATTGCTTCACTGATAAAAATTACTCTAAGCAATGTACAAAATAGAATAAAATCAATTTTCAATTCATATACACAATAAGTATACAAGAATAGCTCCCCTCTTGTTGGGTGTTGTACCAGCTGCTCCCTAAGCAGTTATTTATTTCATCTAAGAACTTCACCTACTCAGCATGTCCTAATGTGACATTTACATAGTCAATATTGGGGTAATTGAAATTACCTTTAACACTGTGCTGCTAATTTAATGAGCTTCCCTATTTCTGTTAGCATATCATTGATTGTCTGTTCAAACTGGCCAGGCGGACTGTAATACATCCTCCAATGCTATATTATCTCCCTTTTCACATGAAATATCTATCCATAAGGATTGTACAGTGCATTTTGATTCCTGGAGGACTTTTATCCTTGTTGACTCAGTGCCTTCTTTAATTTATAGTACCACTTTTCCACAAGTTTGATCCATCGTATCATTGCAATGTAATTTATATTCTTGTTATTCACTGGTTATCCTCCTTCTACCATGTCTCTGATATATCAGTTGTATCTTTGACTACATTCCATGCTAAACACTCTTAACTCTGCCATCTTATTATTTAACCTTCTTGCATTTGTATACAGACCTTCAAAAGTATGTTTTTTGTTCAAAATAATAAATGCCTTATGAGTTGAGAGGGCTAATTTGGGATCTTTCAACTCTGTCTGTTCATAACTTATCTGCATCTGGACCACTTTTACGTTTATTTCAACGTCTCTCTTGGAAAGATATATCTTTGACAGAGAGTATCTGTCAAAGATATATAATTTCTAACTGGTGGCACTATTCCAAATAGAATGTACTATTTCCAAATAATGCACACTAAAAAATAGAAGGAAAAACATGGAATTTCATGATTTTTTCCTATTGTTTTGTTTTGAAAATACATGAAACATTGGCATTCTTTATGTTACTTCACAAAAAATACACATCCTAAGATCCATTAGTCTGTCTGAAAATCAATTTGAATAAGTATTTATTTAATAAGTCTGAAGACTTTGACACTGAATATGTTTTTGTGGTTGGTTTTTCCTATACCATTAATGGAATACTGCAATCATGTTTTAAACACTAAGTTAAGTGGTTCACTATTCTTAAACACACTTTCAAGTTTTCAAAAAAAGTTTTGATTTGATAAAAATTTAATTTTGGTTGGAAGGAGGTTTTTTCAGATTTGTGATTTTTTCAATCCACAATTAAGAAGTCTGCTCCCTGTGATAATGGAAATCTTTTCCTCCTTTTGTTTTATATATAATTTTTTGTTACTGATATATTAAATATTGAGTGACTGTTTTGCTTTAATGTTTGTAGAATGAATAATACTGCCAGTGAGCACTGACCCACAAATACTGTGCAAGAATCATAAACAGCACAAAGTATCAAAATCCACAAGGTGTACAGTGTGGGGAATTGTAAACAACACAAAGTTGTCTAAACTCCCAAGGCTTAGAGTGCAGTCCATCAAAAACAGCACAAAGGTATCTAAACCTCCAAGGCATGGAGCGTGATCCATTGCATACAGAAGTAAAGTGTCATAACTCCAAGGCTAAGAGTACATCCTATTCAAAGAGCACAAATGAATCATAACCCCTAATGTGTAGTGTGTCGTCAAACTGCAAGGAAGCCTAGATAGGCCTTGGGAGTAAGAAGAAAACCCAGAAAAATATGAGGGATATGAAGAGAAATTTGTTTTTTTTTTTTCAAATCTTTTTCTCTGGGGACAAAATGCTCCAGTACAACAAACAAACAAATAGAGTGGGAGAACTAGGGTAGGATTGTGGAAGGGGTAGAAATACCCTCCTCCAGCAAGACCCAAAAAAGAAGAGTGGTGGGTGTGGAAAACTGATAGTATTTTCCTTTTTTTAAATGTTTTTTTCTAGGGATAAAACACCCCAGTATAACCAACAAATAAACAAAGTAGGAGCACTAGGCTGAGATGCAAACAGCAAACCACATGCAGGCACCAAAACTCACAATGTGGTATATCATAGGCATGGCAGGTAGGCATATAAACAGCATTAAACTCAAGGTGGTTCATCTGGACTACAGCAATTAGGCAGATTGGTAGCAAGACCCCTAAGGTAGTATATCAGGGAAATGGTTGGTAGACATATGGCAGCAAGATCCCTAAGGTTGTATATCTGGAACATGGCAGATAGGTGGAGAGCTAGCAAAATCCCTGTATTGGTTCATATGTGGCATGGAGTGTAGGCATATGGCAGCACAACCCCTAAAGTGATATATCAGGGGCATAGCAGAGAGCCAGAGTGGTATCAATACTCCTAAATTGGTACATTAGGGGCATGACAGTTAGGTAGAGCAGCAGCAAGACCTACAAAGTGCTTTCAGACATCTTTCTACACAGATGCAAATTGTGGAAATCCCAGAAAAGGCAGATTATTTTTCAGAAAGATCAGCTTTTCCATTAACTCCATTGCCAGCCTTTAGTGATCAGGGCTTGCAATGTCCCCTGCCACTGAGAAGATAATTTCACTGGGTATACTGGTTGTTGGGAAGGGAAGATATTGCAAAGCCACCTTGGCTAGGTCTGGCTAGATTGCCAACTTGAGTGCTTAATATGCCATTCCTTCTATGTCCATGTTCTTGAAAGGATTTGTGAGATAGCATGCCACAGAAATTCTTCCTGGGGTCTCCTTTTCTGGGGTGGGCCAAGGGTCCTTCTTGCCAGCTGCTTTATCTATGGCCTATGTCAGAAGAGATGATTCTTTGTAGGCAGTGTGGCTTTGGTCTATTAAGGTGGGGGAGGAAGTGGTAGCTAACAGGTTACTGCTCATACTTGCATACTCTGTGAGGTCTTCACTTTTTCCTCTGCAAACATTAGTAAATTCCCACTGTGCCACTGCCTTTAGCGTTCTTTTCACATACCCTTGCTACCAGCATCGCCTTCATGAATATGAATTGCTGGAGGATGAGACTCCTTTTCACAGATAGATCAGAAAATTTGGCAAGATATGTTTATTGCTTCTGTCAGAGGTTTCATTCTCTTTTGCATGGGGTCTAGAAACTGCAATGTTTCTTCTTTCCATTCTTTCTTGCTCACAGAAACCCTCTAATTTTCTTCAAGAATATTTGCTATAGGAATGATCCCACCAATGGTAGAACATTTGGAACAAAGACTGTCCATGCATTCCTTGAAGGGTTTCAGGATTTCTATCAGTGCCTCATCACTGCCCAACCATGATGCCCCAGGTCATGGCATGACTCTCCTATAAAGAAGGCTAAAGAGGTTAGGGTGGTTCAGCTTGAAGAAGAAATGGTTTATAAATCATGAAAGGACTAGAATAGGGTAAATGTGAATCAGTTATTTGTTCTTTCAGAAATAGACTAGGGGACACTCCATGAAGTTAGCAGTAGCACATTTAAAAACAAATCAGTGAAAATTCTTTTTCACTCAATGCCCAAATAACTCTGGCATTTGTTGACGGATAATGTGGTTAGGGTGGTTATTATATCTGGGTTTAAAAAAGGTTTGGATATGTTTCTTGAGAAGTCCATAAACTGCCATTAATGAAGTTGACTTAGGGAATAACCATTGCTATTTCTGGTATTAGTAGCATGGGATCTATTTAATGTTTGGGTACTTGCCAGGTATTTGTATCCTGGATTGGGGCACTGTTGGAAACAGGATGTGGACATTCGGTCTGACCCATTCTTATATATGTGCCCAGATAGAGATCATGAATGGGTGTCTTCTGCTCCATTAACCTCTGCTTCATCATATAAGTGGAAATCCTATTGGTGCCAATATTTGAATCATATGCTTATGAGGCATTCATATTCTTCCTGCTTCTCATGGAGAAGCTGCCCACTCTTTGGTATTCGATGGAAATGAACCACTATTTTCTTGCACTACTCATCCAGTCCTTCAAGAATAGATTCCCATGGTTTTTGCTCCTCAACCCTAGAGAATCCCTCATTGCCAGGTGGCAGCAAGTGTGCTAAGCACGGATACCTTGAAAGACCCCATCTTCCACTGCCCTTGCCATATTTGTATCACTGTCTGTCACAAAGAAAGCTGCCTGAAGTCTTCTGCCTCCCCTGTCTAGCTACAATCTTCTAGCATCTTTCTTATGGCTGATAGATATGCACTAAGTATGGGAGCTATCAGTCATCTGGGTATGAAGCAGATCCTACCTGTACCCTGCTAGAGCTGCTATCTGCCCCTGCCTCAGGCAGATCTCACCAGTCTAGAGTCAGGGTCCTGATGCCAGTGCTCAGACCTGAGGTCGAAGCACAAACATTGGTGCATCATTCTCCTTGTCTTCTTTCTTTAAAGCATCCACTGGAGACATACAGAGTTAATTAACTCTGGTGCCTCCCTCTTCAGTGGTGTTCACCATTTTGGGTGTATGGCAGTTCATTTAAGCTCAATCAATTAATTCTTGCATGACCCCAGTGGATGTCATCATTTTCAAGAAGAATATAGAAGAGCATGATGCATCAAGGCCTGGGCTCTGACCTCTGGGCCTAGGCCTAGGCTCTGACCTCTGGGCCTAGGCCTAGGCCCAGGCCCAAGCATTGACCAGGCCACCTGAGTAAGTCCTGGTTTTGGGCCTGGATCTGGGCCAAAGCCTCAGAATTGGGCCTGGTCTTGGGTTTTGGCCGAGGTCGAGGCCTAAGTGTCAGAACCTGGCCTTCAACCCAGACCCCGGCTTTGGGTCTTGGTCCTTGGTAAGGCCCTGGCATCAGGGCCTGGCCTCTGGATTGGGCCCTGCCTTCAAGCATTGGGACCAGGCCTTCAAGCCTATGCCTTGCATAAGGCCTATGCTGAGGTCAGAGCAACATAATGTGGCCTAGTCCTACGTAATGCCAAGACTTCAGCCTGAGCCTAGACCTCATTTTCAGATCCCCCTGGAGCAGGTAAGTGGGTGCTGGGGAGGATACTGTTCCCAGCAATTTTCAGGTGGGTGAGATAAGTGATAAATATCGGGAGGCCTCAGGAGGCCCATTTCTTTCTTTTTCATTTTTTTTAATGTTTATTTCATTTAAGCCCAAGTTGTCCACTATCTGAGGGGGTGATCATCTAGGGCAATCATTTCCTTGATGCTCCTTGTTATTACTCTGGGTGCTTCCTGCTCTTGCCCCCGGACAATTATACAGAACACCACCCCATTTCCTCTATGGTGGGTTGCCATTAAGTATGCATGACAGCGGGCTACTGATCTGCTACCTGACTGATCGATGGAGCAATGGGGTCAGCTTGAGGAAAAATCTTCCCCATTTTCAATTCTTTTCCTTTGAATTTTACTTTGAGTGTCAAAAAGGTCCTCAGGTTAATACTTCTATACTTTCCTGATGCTAGTGCTAATGGGTGCTGCTTCTACAGGTGATGCTGCACAGTGCATACCAGCATCGATCAGATGTTCCACTTCCTTCCCTCAACTGATATCCTTACTGTAGTGAATATAGTGAGGAAAAAACAGATCCTCCCTCTCTTTAAAATGCCTCCAGATCAGGGCTGTCTTCCATGATCTCTTCTTTACATCTTTAAGGTTGAAGGTGGTCCATGAGGAATAATGCCAGTGGCATCACTCACAATTCATACTTTCACTGCTTGTTATTGTTGGGGGTTGCTCTCATTATTGTCAGTATCATTATCACTGCACTGGAGGTTAAGACGCAGCTGACTAATACTCCAAAATTTTGTTCATCTACTAGCTCTTCAATTTCTGATTCAGAGAATCCCAGTCAATATTCTTCCTCAAATCATTTTTTTGAAAATACTGTCTCCATTGCCTCAGAAGCAGTAATCAATTTACAGGATCTTGCTGCTGGTTTTGACTATTGCACTTCTGC
Source organism: Rhinatrema bivittatum (assembly GCF_901001135.1). Lineage (NCBI taxonomy): Eukaryota > Metazoa > Chordata > Amphibia > Gymnophiona > Rhinatrematidae > Rhinatrema > Rhinatrema bivittatum. The sequence goes on along the minus strand of NC_042616.1, from coordinate 206,255,755 downwards.
TGCCCCAGTCTAATCCCATGCCCTGCTATTATTAGCATTGGTTAGCTTGTCCCTTCTTTTCACTCTGCTCCAATATAAGAGGGAGAGGAAAAGGCAGTGGTTTGCATCTGCTATCCAAATTTCAATTGCTTCTTCCTTGAGCTGCCTTCCACTCATACCATACTATGGCTAAAGAAGTTTCATTTCCGTTTAGGGACAGGACTCTCTTTTTCTTCATTGCTACTACTAGGTTGGGCTGCCTCTAAAGCAAATTCTCTATCTGCCATGTGTACTAAGCTTGCCATTCCCTCCTCGCCCCTTCCCTCTCAATGACATTATGGAATTTGGGGTTTGGATATTACAAAGGAGTTTATTTATTGATACTGTAATTACTTTCACTGAGAGTATCACTACTGTGTGTGAGGAGAACTGTCTGTCGCTGCTATGTGTACTGAGTGCTGACTGACTCTTTTTCCAATCCACACATTAAATAAAAAGTTAAACAGAACACAAAAGACTGGCAGCCTTGTAAGCCTATTCTTTTCTTCAGTATGTCAGTGTTTAGCTTCACTGCTGTTCTGTCTTAAATCAATACCACTGCTGCAATCTCCACATTTCTACCCTGATCCTTCCCAGTGAAGAAAAAACAGCAATGCCACTGCTAGCCTTTCTAGCTCAGTAAGTGGGAGCACTGTAACAGAGACAATCAGAAACACTCCTTTACTAACTAGTGCCCAATTCAACATTTTATAGCTTTTTAAAATTCTGAGAGAACTTCTTAGCACAGGCATTTCCCTAACATAGCTAGCAGAAATATAGAGCTTCTTGTACATGCTATGTCTTTTCAGTGGGAGAATATCAGTGCCATTTGATCCAGATAGAAGTGGTAGGCTAGGTAAAAAGATGTTGCAGTATGATTTTTCCTCTGTCTGGTTTCCTCTGTCTGCCAACCTTTCCTGTCTTAGCTCTGATGTAGCTGTTATATCATATAGGCAAAAGTTGCTTGCTATATTTACCAGCTATATTTTTGCTCAGCAATACACAGCCCTAGACAAATAGAAAACATCAATGAATGATAGGGATGTGAATCATTTTTTGACGATTTAAAAAATTGTCTGATATTTTTTAAATCATCAAAAATCGTTAGAGTGCGTAATACAATAGAAATTCCCCTGATTTATTGTGAAAAATCGTAAATCGGGAGAGGGGGGAGGGCGGGAAAACCTGCACACCAAAACAACCCCTAAACCCACCCCAAGCCTTTAAAACTAAACCCTTACCTTCCCCCACCCTCCCGAACCCCCCTAAAACATTTTACAAATACCTGGTGGTCTAGTTGAAGCCCCGGGACCGATCTCCCGCTCTCAGGCAATCGGCGCCATTTTGATGCCACTAATAAAAATGGCGCCGATGGCCCAATAAAAAAAAACCCACCGACCCTTTAAAAATTGACCCCTTAGCTTCCCCCACCCTCCCGACTCCCCCAAAAATGTTTTACAATTACCTGGTGGTCCAGTGGGGGCGCGGGGAGCGATCTCCCACTCTGAGGCCATCGACTGCCACTAATAAAAATGGCGCCATCTTTAAAAATGGCGCCAGCCATCCAGTGCTCCTACCATGTGACAGGGGCCGGCCAATGGCACAGATCCCCTGTCACATGGTAAGGGCAAAGGGCCATCGGCGCCATTTTTATTAGCGCAGTCGATGGCCTGAGAGCGGGAGATCACTCCCCGCGCCCCCACTGGACCACCAGGTAATTTTAAAACGTTTTTGGGGGGTCGGGAGGCTGGGGGAAGCTAAGGGGTCGATTTTCAAGGGTTGGGTGGGTTTTTTGTTTATCGGCTTGAGCGCAGCCGATAAACAAAAACCCAATCGGGCCGGACGATAAAAATTTTAAGATTTGAATCGGAACCGGAACCGATCAGATTCCGGTTCCGATTCACATCTCTAATGAATGAGACAAAAATTTTTGTCTCATTCGTGGGACCCCTCCTTTCATTTCATGGGTCCATGAATAAACAATAAGATTATTTGTTGTATTTTTTCCATTTGTTTCAAACAAATGCACATCTCTACTGGATATTCTCTGAATACCAACCTCATACTATTTAGGGGAAATGCTTGCAGACTGGAGTACAAAATGTAAAATAGATTCTAATAGAAAACACAGTGGAAGATTGTTGTTACTAATGTGTGAGGCTTTGGCCAGAAGTCCCAAAATCTAAATGAGAAGAACTTGAGTCATTGAATAAAGACAAGGGAAATTAATAATGATAAATTAAAAGTGCCAGTGCTGAAGATCCCATTTCCTTTCTGTTCCTGCTGCAATGAAAGGGAAGTGAAATACTGAGGGAATTGTGGTGCATGAGTCCACAACACCGCTATCCTATAATGCAAAACAAAAATGATTAAATTAATATAAATCCCTTAGCTAATATGAAAAGCTAAGCACCCTATTCATAAAAAATGTAAAGCTTTCCTATATTCCCACTGTACAACTTGTATCTGCAACTTCCCTAACCCACAGTCACCGGAGCAAGCAGGGCAAAAAAAAAAAAGAAGTGGTGTTTGCCAGGGAAGAGATGATTTTAGCTCATTATTTCTATCTCCCGCTTGCAAAAACAAAGAGAACAATTTTTAAAAATGCAAATGCACACACCACCCCTGAGAGGTAAGAGGCAGGTATTGAAACATTACATTTACTCTTGCTTCAGCTCAGCAGCACATTTCAGCTCTTTGAACCTAAGTCCTGTGGGTCAAATTGCAGGAAATATCAGAAATGCACTTAAGATATAACTATAACAGTCACCAGCTGCCATCTTCCATTTCAGTATATGCACGTCTCCTCAACGGCAATCACAAAGGGGCAGGACCATGAACTAATGTCTCCGTATACTTCTTATCATAAGCTTAAGGAATCTAAACCTGAAATAGGTAGCATTATCATAATTTTTTAGCTCAATAACAAATAACAGAAATATAGACTTTACAAGGAAAACCTGCTATTAAAATGAACTGCCTTGCTATGATGTAGCTCTCTTCCCCTTGGTCTTCCTCTACCTTTGTCTCCACTAAGGAGCGTACAGTTTTAACAGCGCTGCACAATAGGGCAATTCTCCATTTTTTTTTAGGGGGGTGGACGAGAGGAGGAGATATGCATTTTCATCTGAATGGGTATTAGCATGGCTGTAGACTGTTGTGTTAGAAGCATGGGACTTTTTGAATATTTGGCACATAGACAGGCTGCCTTCAACAGTAAGCAAAGGAAATTTGTACGTTCACATATTTTTCTTTTTTTTCTTTCATTTGCATATGCGACCAAGGCCATTATTAGTTGCACCAGGGCTATTCAGCCAAACAATTGACTGCATTTCAAAAATATTGCTTCTATTCATTACTCCTTAAATTGTGTCCATTCCACATCCAGTTATGCTGGTGTCTGATTACCACAATGCATCAGTATGCTTCATGTGATAATGGTGGCATTACGATTGGACATCAGAGTGCTTTTAATAATGATGTGGGAATGCAATTAGCTGTCACAGTAAATCTTTCACTGAAAAAAAAAAATCTCATCCATTTCACACTTAATATGCTCAAAAAAGGCATTTCCATGTTTGGATTCTATTTTGGTGAGTAATGTGCTCAGTTTTTAGTGGTGCTGATTTGCATCTTTCTGTTTTAATTAAATTCCCCAAGGGTTTGCTACTACAGTGGAAATGTAGCAAAGTAAAATAAGTCTGCATATAGTACATTTGGAATATGCACAGAAAAAAAACCCATCTATTTATTTATTTATTTCCCATTTGGGTTTTGGTTTATTTACTATTTATTTTGGTTCATTTCATTTGCTAAACCAAAATGAACATAAATTAAAAAAAAAAAAACAAAAGAAATGTTCCCCACCCCCCAAACCCTCTGGACCACACTTACCCCTGTTCTGGGGGTCTCGCTATAGAACGGGTCAGGACTGATCCCTAGTTGCTCCTATCCTGTTGGCTTTCAGTGTGAAAATGGTGGACCATAAAACAAAATAGTACCAGCCTCAGGGCCAGAGAGTGTCATTTTGAAACCCAGAGTCAGTGGGGAAGAAGTGACTGGGGATTGATCCTGTCCCTTTCTACACTGAGACCCCCACAAAAGGAGTAAGCGTGGCCCAGGGATGGAGGCGGAAACTTCAGTGGAAAGTAGAGGACTTCTTCAAATGAAAGTCAATGAATAAAAATTAAAATAATTTTGGGAAACATCTGTTTCATTTTTAAGGTAAATGTGAGTCTTTTTATCAGATTTTTAAATTTGTTTAAAAATGAATGCACACCCTTATAGTATACTACAAAATGAGGAAGAATATCAAATACCTAGAAAAATATAAAAATCACACTTTGCTCATTATATTTTTTGAAATCAAGACTAAATTTTGCTTCTCTTATGACTGGGCTGGAAATCAGAACACACACTGCAATGCATACGTTTTAGAATGTTATTTTCTCTTTCTTTATTCAAAAGATTAAATTGTTGCTTTTTTCAGTTTTTCCTTGATTTTTTGCTTTGAATATATCATTCTGGAGGATATAATGTTTGTGTGTATTCTTTTAAGTATATATGCTGTTTTTAAATTAAATATGAGTAAGAAAACATCCGTTTGGTCATTTATCTTGTTCTTTTCCTTTTTGAATTTCTTTTGATTTAAATAGATTTTTTTTTTTTCAGGGCAAAGGGCTGCCAATTTCTTCCTGCTTTTGTGGGCTCCGAAATCTGAATACATGTTTATTAGACTATAGTACTATGGGCCTTTTGTTGCGCTTGGAGGTGGACCCTTGTCCTGGAACAGTGTAGAATGGCTCCCTGGTAGGGACCAGGAAGCACCTGCCCCCAGGGGGCAGAGCACTGGAGGAGACAGAGGCTAGGATGAGCTTCACCCCTGGAAGCCCGCGGTCCCCCCTGGGTGGAGCCTGAAGGGACCCGGGCCGCTTGGGCTTAGGTGGGCCTCGCAGTTCAGTTAACCAGATAGGTTAGACCTGCTCAATAGCAGATCTAAAGTTGGCCGGATCAGACTTATCTGGATAACTAGCAATTTCTTCGGGGATATTCAGCAGCATAGTTGCTGCTGAATATCCCTTGTAAGTTAACTGGATAATTCTTATCCGGCTAACTTACTTAGATAGATTTCTTAGAATATCAAGCTAATTGCTGTTGCGCGTCCCGGCCACGTTGGTGCCTCGGCCGGACCTGCTCATCTCGGGCTCCCCTCCACGAGGCCTGGTCCTTCCTCCCTCGCAGCCGCAGCCAGCCCCCAGTGCCTGCGGCATCCCATGATGTCTCCAGGAGGGGCCTTCGACCTCACACTACTCCTCATGGAGGTGCTCGGCGTCCTCGTCGCATCGGATCCGCCCTAGGCACGCACCGCAGATCACCCGGCCCCCTAAAGGGCCAAGCACGGGAAACTCCTCTGCGGCGTGCGACGATGATGTCACCTGATCCCTGCATAAAGGGCAGGGCTCAGGCTCCAGTTCCTTGCCTTGGCAAATGGGTCATCTCATTCGTGAGAAGCTAATTGCTGTCCTGTGTTCCTGCTTCCTTGATCCTGTGCAAGTTTCAGTGTTCCTGCGTTCCTGTGTTCCTGTCCTTGTTCTAGTCTTCCTGCGTTCCTGTGTTCCAGTTTGTGTTCCAGTCTTCCTGCATTCCTGTGTTCCTGTGCTTGTTCCAGTGTTCCTGCGTCTGTGTTCCCGTGGTCCTTCCAGTGTGCCAGCATCTGTTCCTGATTCCTGCTCCACTTCCCAGGTTGTACCTTCTCGGACTGATTCACGGTACTGACTCAGCTTATTGACCACGTTTGGACTGATACCCAGTATTCACCTCTGCTCACCACTGATCACGTTTGGACCTCTGCCTGGAACTGACTCTGTATGCCATTGACCATGCTCGGACTGATATCTGGAACTGACCTCTGCTCACCATTGACCATGCTCGGACTGATACCTGGAACTGACCTCTGCTTGCCATTGACCTCGCTTGAACTGATACCTGGAACTGACCCTTGCTTTGGCTGACCACCCTCAGACGGATACCCTGGTTTTGACCCTTGCGCTTCACTTGGACACTCTTTTTGCTTCTCCTGTGACCACCAGGTCTGCCTGTTCTGATGCTGCCCGCAGCCTTCTACAAGCTAGACCACTAGGCGCTGTCTATCCTGTCCGGAGGACCTTCAGTTCCTGTTCTCTTCCAGTGGTCTCCGTACACTCTATTCTGGTCTAGCTCAGCTGTTCTCCATTAGCCACACACCCTTGCTCTTGGGCACACCTCTCTGCTACCTCTCCAGGAGACCATCTGAGGCCCCCTAAGCCCAGGCGGTCCGGGTACCCAAGAACTCAACCTGCAGACCCCCTGGACTGTTATTGGTGAAGCTCCAGCTTGCCTCTGTCTCATCATGTGCTCCGCCTCCTGGTGGCAGGCACCATATGGGATCCTCCCTGAGGGCCGTACCAATCCTGCACCAGGCCAAGGGACCACCTCCAGTGCAAATGTTTGCCAAGGCCATGGACTCAACAGAGTCCACTGCCTTGCAGGCTATACTATGCCTGGCTACATGTGTCCGGGAGCAGCAACAATTTCTCGAAACATTGGCCACCTCGGTAGAGAGACTGTGCTCTCAATTGGAAGAGCCCACCATGGCCAACTGAGGGACTCTTGGGCTATGTCCACCTACATTAAGGAAAACCTAGCCAAAGGCTTCATACGGCCTCAACCTCCTCTGCGGGAGCTGGTTTCTTTTTTGTAAAGAAGAAGGACAGTACTTTAAGGCTGCATATTGACTACCGAGGCCTGAACATCGTCCCGCGCAAGGACTGGTACCCGCTGCCGCTCGTGTGTGAGCTTTTCAATCGGCTCCAGGGGGCCCGGATTTTCACTAAGTTGGACCTATGCGGGGCCTACAACTTGGTCCGCATTCAACCAGATGAAATATGGAAAACCATATTCAATACATGGGATGGACACTATGAATATGTAGTCATGCCCTTCAGGCTATGCAATGCTCCGGCCATCGTCCAGAGGATGATGAATGAGATCTTTTGCGATCTCCTCTATTCCTTCGTCGTAGTTTATCTGGACGACATCTTGATTTTTTCCAGAGACTTGGAATTCAATCGCTCTCATGTCCAGACTGTCCTCCAGCATCTTAGAGACATCATCTCCAGCCAAGGATTCACTATGAACCCAGACAAGCTCCAAAGTATTCGTGACTGGCCCCAGCCAGTTGGCCTATGGGCTCTACAAAGGTTCTTGGGATTCACGAACTATTACCATCACTTTATTGCAGACTACTCCACACTAGCTGCTCCACTCACCGCCATGACTAAGAAGGGGTGTGACTTCCGGGAGTGGAGTCCCAAAGCCCAGTCTGCGTTCCAAGCCCTTAAGGAGGCCTTCCATACTGGCCCATGTCTCCGCCATCCAGACCCGAATCGTAAATTTATCATAGAGGTTGACGCATCCGCCATTGGCACAGGAGCAGTTCTCAGTCAATACTCTATGAAGGGAGTCCTTGTCCCGTGCTCATTCTACTCCTATAAGTTCTCTCCTACCGAACGCAATTATACCATCAGGGACCAAGAACTTCTGGCCGTGAAGCTCTCCCTCCAGGAGTGGCACCCCTGGCTAGAGGGGGCATAACACAAATTCACCATTTACACGGAGCATAAAAACTTAGAACATTTGAAAGACACTCAGCTTTTGAATGCACGACAAGCCTGCTGGGCTCTCTTCTTCAAGCGGTTCAATTTTGAACTGCGCTACCGCCTGGCTGAGAAGAATCTCCACGCCAATGCCTTGTCATGCTCGGTAGAGCCGGAGGAAACCCCTGAAACTCCAGCTCACATAATTGACCCCGCATGTATTTCCATCGCAGTGACTACCACCGTGCCAGCTGGTAAGATAGTGATGCCTCGTCATCTCCAAGAGCGAGTTTTACATTGGGCTTACGACTCCCGACTCACTGGCCATCCTGGTCGGGCCCGAACCCTCAAGATGCTTCCGCAGACACTACTGATGGGCCAGTATGATAATGACTCCTGAGACTATGTAGACTCTGCCATGTCTGTGCGCAACAAAAGCCCCCCACTGGACGACCACTGAACCCTGGACTAGTCTTTCTACAGACTTCATTGTGGAATTGCCCCCTTCCAAGAAGCACACTGTAATCTGGGTCATAATAGATCGCTTCTCCAAAATGGCCCATTTTGTACCTTTACCTGGCCTACCGTCGGCTCTTGAACTTGCACGACTATTCCTGAATCACGTCTTCCATCTTCACGGATTGCCGCAGGAGATTGTCTTGGATCATGGCCCTCAGTTCTCTGCAAAGTATGGAGATCCCTCTGCAATAAATTCAACATCACCCTAAACCTGACCTCCGGGTACCATCCGCAGGCCAACGGCCAGGCCGACAGTACCAATCGCTCTCTGATGGCCTTCCTCCAGTCCTATGTTAATGACCAGCAAGATAACTGGGTCGGCCTTCTCCTGTGGGCCGAACTGTCACACAATACCCACATTGCATCCACCACCGGGACATCTCCATTTGCAGTAGTTTTTGGTCGGCAGCCCCGTCTGCCTCTACCAGTTCCTTTCAGTGTGCCATCTCCTGCAGCACAAGCCACAGCATAAAACATTCGCTGCCTATGGGATCAGGTCAAAGTACGCCTGTGTCAAGCAGCTGAGCGTGCTAAGAGGGTGATGGTCGCTCACCGTCGGGCTGCCCCAGTATTCCTTCCTGGAAAAAGTCTGGCTTAGCAAGCGGCACATCTGCCTCCGGCTGCCTTCACAATGACTGGCCCCTAAGTACATAGGGCCACTCCCTGTTCTTCGCCAAGTGGGAGGTAACTACCAGCTGAAACTGACTCCGAACCTCGGGATTCAGAATACATTCCATGTATCCTTACTCAAGCCACTGGTCCTATCCTGGCCTTCACAAAGACCACCGCAACCCATTCAGCTTGCTGCAGAACCAGAAGCCACCCTCCAAGTGCGGCAGATATTAGATGTTCATCGCCGTAGTTGGCGCTGAGAGTACCTCCTGGCATAAGAGAGCTTCGATCCGCAGGAGAACTCATGGGAGCCCTCCCACCATATCCTTGATAAAGACTTCCTTCGCACCTTTCATCATCAGCATCCGAGAAGCCTAGACCAGTAGGGGGGAGGCCTAGAAGGGGGGGGGTACTGTTGCGCGTCCCGGTCGCGCTGGTGCTACGGCCAGGCCTGCTCACCTCGGAGTCCCCTCCGCGAGGCTGGGTCCATCCTCTCTCGCAGCGGTAGCCAGCCCCCGGTGCCCACGGCATCCCACAACGTCTCCAGGCTCCTCGGGGCCCTTGACCTCACACTGCTCCTCATGGCGGGGCTCAGCATCCTCGTCAGCATCGGGTCTGCCCCAGGTGCGTGCATGCAGATCACCCGGCCCTTTAAAGTGCCAAGCGTGGGAAACATTTCTGCGGCGCACGACAATGACATCACCTGAGCCCTGCATAAAAGGTAGGGCTCAGGCTCCAGTTCCTTGCCTTGGCAAACGGGTCTTCTCATTCATGAGAAGCTAGTTGCCGACCTGTGTTGCTGCTTCCTTGATCCTGTGTTTGTTCCAGTGTTCCTGCGTACCTGTGTTCCTGTCCTTGTTCCAGTGTTCCTGCGTTCCTGTGTTCCAGTGTGTGTTCCAGTGCTCCTGTGTTCCTTTGCTTGTTCCAGTGTTCCTGCATCTGTGCTCCCCTGGTCTTTCCTGTGTGCCAGCATCTGTTCCTGATTCCTGCTCCGCTTCCTAGGTTGTACCTTCTCGGACTGATTCACGGTACTGATTCGGCTTGCCACTGATCACGTTTGGACCACTGCCTGGAACTGACCTCTGCTCGCCATTGACCATGCTTGGACTGATACCTGGAACTGACTTCTGCTTGCCCCTGACCATGCTCGAACTGATACCTGGAACTGACCCTTGCTTTCGCTGACCACCCTCGTGCTGGCTTTGACCCTTGTGCTTCACTTACACTCTCTTCGCTTCTCCTGTGACCACCAGGACTACCTGCTCTGACGCTACCTGTGGCCTTCTACAAGCTAGACCACTAGGTGCTGCCTATCCTGTCCAGAGGACCTTCAGTTCCTGTTCCTTTCCAGTGGTCTCTGGTACAGTCTGCTCCGGTATAGCTCAGCTGTTCTCCACTAGCCGCACAACCTTGCTCTTGGTGGGCACACCTCTCCGCTACCTCTCTGGGAGATCCTCTAAGGACCACTTAAGCCCACGCGGTCAGGGTACCCAAGGGCTCAACCTGCGGAACCCCCGGACTGTTATTGGTGAAGCTCCAGCTTACCTCTGTCTCCTCGTGTGCTCCACCTCCTGGTAGCAGGCGCCCTCTGGGACCTCCCTGAGGGCTGTACCAATCCTGTGCCAGGCCAAGGGTCCACCTCCAGTGCAACAACTGCATTTTATCACTGTATTCCCAAGCCTTTTAGGGTCAAAAGGAAGAAAAAGCTGGGCAAATTTTCTAGGAATTTCAGCCCACTCCATTCAGAAAGTAACAGCTTTTGCAGTCCAGGGAATGAAGATCCTTTTTACCTTTAAAAAATAATCATTTATTCCTTCTATTCATTCATTAGGAAATAAGAACATGCCATGCTGGTTCAGAACAAGGGTCCATTAAGCCCAGCATCCTGTTTCCAGTGACCAAACCAGGCCACAAGAACCTGGCAAATACCTAAACATTAAGAAGATCCCATGCTACTGATGCCAATAATAGCAGAGGCATTTCCCTAAGTCAAATTGATTAATAGCAGTCAATGGACTTCTCCTCCAAGAACTTCTCCAAACATTTTTTAAACCCAGCTACACTAAGTGCTCTAACCACATCCTCTGGCAACAAATACCAGAGCTTAACTGTGCATCGAGTGAAAAGGAATCTTCTCCAATTAGTCTTAAATGTGCTACTTACTAACTTCATGGACTACCTCATAGTCCTTCTATTATCCGAAAATGTAAATAACCGGTTCACATCTACTCATTCAAGTCCTCTCATGATTTTAAAGACCTTAATCATATCCCCACTCAGCCATCTCTTTTCCAAGCTGAACAGCCCTAACCTCTTCAGCCTTTCCTCATACGGTTGCTGTTCCATCTCCTCTATCATTTTGGTCACACTTCTCTGTACCTTCTCCAGTGCAACAATATCTTTTTTGAGATGCGGTGACCAGAACTATATACAGTACTCAAGGTGCGTATCACCATGGAGCGATATAGAGGCATTATGACATTTTCCATTTTGTTAACCATTCCCTTCCTAATAATTCCAAACATTCTGTTTGCTTTTTTGACTGCTGCAGCACACTGAGCTGACGATTTCAAAGTATTATCCATTGTGATACCTAGAACTTTTTCCTGGGAGGTAGGTCCTAATATGGAACCTAACATTGTGTAACTACAGCAAGGATTATTTTTCCCTATATGCAACACCTTGCACTTGTCCACATTAAATTTCATCTGCCATTTGGATGTCCAGTCTTCCAGTCTTGCAAGGTCGAACTGCAATGTATCACAATCCGCTTGTGATTTAATTACTTTGAATAATTTTGTATCATCTGCAAATTTGATAACCTCATTCGTCATATTCCATTACAGATCATTTATAAATATATTGAAAAGCACTGGTCCAAGTACAGATCCCTGAGACACTCTGCTGTTTACCCTTTTCCACTGAGAAAATTGACCATTTAATCCTATTCTCTGTTTCCTGTCTTTTAACCAGTTTGTAATCCACGAAAGGACATCGCCTCCTATCCCATGACTTTTAGTTTTCTTAGAAGCCTCTCATGAGGGACTTTGTCAAATGCCTTCTGAAAATCCAACTACATCTACCGGTTCACTTTTATCCACATGCTTTTTAACCCCTTCAAAAAATTGAAGCAGATTTGTGAGGCAAGTCTTCCCTTGGGTAAATCCATGTTGACTGTGTTCCATTAAACCATGTCTTTCTATATGCTATATGATTTTGATCTTTAGAATAGTTTCCACAATTTTTCCTGGCACTGAAGTCAGGCTCACTAGTCTACAGTTTCCCAGATTGCCCCTGGAGCCCTTTTTAAATATTGGAGTTACATTGGCCACCCTCCAGTTTTCAAGTACAATGGATGAATTTAATGATAGGTTACAAATTTTAACTACTAGATCTGAAATTTCATTTTTGACTTTCTTCATAACCCTAGGATGCATTCCATCCAGTCCAGGTAATTTGCTACTCTTTAGTTTGTCAATCTGGCCTACTACATCTTCCAGGTTCACAGTGATTTGGTTCAGTCTCTTGTATGATCTTTATCCAATTGGACTCTATACCCCACTGGACATAAAGTGCCACACCCCCACCAAGTTGATCCTCCCTATCATTGTGATATAATTTGTACCCTGATATAGCACTGTCCCATTGGTTATCCTCCTTCCACCAGGTTATCCTCCTTCCACCAGGTTATCCTCCTTCCACCAGGTCTCTGTGATGCTAATAATGTCAATCTTATTTACTGCTATTCACTTTAACTCTCCCTTCTTACTTCTTAGACTTCTAGCATTGGCATACAGACATTTCAAAGTGTGTTTTTTGTTTGTATTAACAAAATATGGAAATCTTTAGCTCAGGTGATTTTTTACATATAGGTGCATGGACTACATTTGCTTTTATTGGAACCACTCTGTTGGGATGCCCTAACTATCCTGTTTTATTAGTATCCTTCAATAATACATTCCTCTAAACCAAGCATTGGTGAGTGACTGATGGCTTTCCCCCTTGAACTAGTTTAAAATCTGCTCTATCTCCTTTTTAAAAGTTAGTGCCAGCAGCTTGGTTCCACTCTGGTTCATTTGAGGATGCAAAATTGTGGTTTGCTTATAAATTCAAATGAAACTTTTGGGTAGACATCATCAGAAGGGGAAGAGCACTTCAAAGTATCAATACTATGTCAAAGTGGTGCCAAAAGTTGCATGAATACCATAAGACATTATAAAGGGGCAAAAGCGTAACAGCAATGGTAGGAGCTCTCCAATACACATTAGGAGAAAAGCAGCCTTAAGAGTGGCAAGAACACCCCAAGATTCCAAAGTGGGGTAAAAGGAACCACCACAGTGGCATAAGCCCTCAAACAAACTGTAAATAAATAATAAATAAATAAATAAATAAATAAGGCAGCACTAGAGGGACAAAGTGGCACTAAGAGTGGCATAAACAGTACAAGACTGTGAAGGGAAAATGAACAAGCAAAGTTGTCAGAAAAAAAACCAATGTACCAATAAAGGAGCAATGCAACAAAGAATAGCATGAAGACCCAAAAGCACCATAAGAGGTGCAAGGTAGCCACCTACAGTTACAGGAACACTCAAAGGCTCAAAATGAAGAGCAAACATTACTAACAAAATTGGTAGAAAGGCCTGGGCAGGGAGAAAATAGAGGAAATCTCTGAAGGCAGCCTGTAGCAGTCTTGATATGTAAATTGGATTTTAGACCTGCAACTATATAGGGCAAAAGATAAATTAAACCATCTGGAATCTAGAAGATGTGGAACTTAACTATCCCTGAGTATGGAGAAGCCAGAGGAAATCCTTGAAGGAAGCCTTACAGAATCATGTGGGGAAGGTCCTGGGAGTCTAGGCTTAGAGTTGGTCTTCACCTTTGCTGTGGTATAATCCATTGAAGGCTAAATATAGGATGAGACTAATAGTCAGTACGACCTGTAAGGGAATGGTATTTGAAGAAATAGTCTAAAAGAGCATGAATCCATTAAAGGTAACTGGGTAAGATCTATGTAGAACACTGTATTGTCACAGCAGGATGAATAGTTTGCTGAATAGCCAGAATAGAGATGGAACCACCTAAAGGCACTAAGAGAGACTAGCAGCAGCACTTGTGTTTAAAATCTCAAACATAGGTGCAGAGCATCAATGACCAAATATATACTGTAAGGGCTAAGGCGTAAGTAAAATGACATCAAAAGCACAAGATGCCAAAAGAAAGGCAAAATACCAAGAGTGGCATGAACAGCCCAAGGGTTTATGAGTAGTGCAGCAAGTGTGCAAAACATTGGATTGTCATGGCAGGACAAATAATCAAACTCTACCTAAATACTCTAACATCTTAAAGGTGAGTGTTAAAAGCTCTACGTGTGCCAAAGCTGGGAGATATGTGCAAATATCAGACCAGCACACACCACATGGACTTTAAAAAGCAAGCAAGTACAAGCATATCTGCCAGTACACACACAAATATCTTTTCAAAAAAGGGGCAGGGCATGGGTGTAATCTGGGTGGGGCATGAGCATTCCTAAATTTCTGAATAAAATCTGCGCATAAGTATTTATGCACACAAGTGTGCGCTGGGGTTACTTCTTCTATAGTTGGCATGTAAGTCGTGAAACAAAAAAAAAACGAAAAAGGTTAGTGGGGTTTTAAGGGTTGGGGCTAACAGGGTTAAAGGTAGGCTAGTTAACTAGGAGGATTAGTTAGTCCTACCCTTTACCTGGGTGAATTGGGAACTAAACAGGGAAACTAATAATTGCATCGGCAGTCATGTCTACTAAAATCCCTCCACTTTTGCGACTGAGGCAGCATTTGCACAAACATGCACACATCTATATAAAATTGTGCGCACATGTACATGCATACAGCCTATTTTATACCATGTACCCATATATACTTGCATGTTATAAAATGGCCACATCCATTGGTGCGAGCCGGCATACACGCATACTTGTGCACCTGCTTAAAAGTTACTGTCTTAGGGCTAGATTTATCAAAATATTGCATGTGATAGGAAAAGGTGTGAGTTTTATGGTAATAGCCTATTTATCGCAATGTGTGTTATCTTACTGCTTTGCATAGGTATTACCACAAAGTGTTTAACTTTTCACACTTTGTGGTAATA